>NC_046664.1:21670812-21706081 GCF_010883055.1 Belonocnema kinseyi
ACTATCCCTTCTCAATTATTATTTCTTACAGATACCGATGACCGGCCATTTACAATTTTACCTTACGACAAGATGTATCGTGCAGATCGACACGTTGGTATTGCCGAACGAAGGGTTTTCAGAGGATCCGTCCATGTTGCAATTTTTGATATGTATGGAGACGCGGACGAGGGTAATTACAAATCATTTTTAAAACTTTACTGAAAAAACCAGTAGCGTAGCGTAAAGGCGCAGTGCGCGTGTACTCACATGCGAAGATTGCGCAATATTATGCATTCAGAATTTTTAGGATAGAAAAATTAATTTCCCTAATTTCTTTTTCAAATATTATTTATAGACTCACAATTCAGTACAATCTAATCGGTTTAAGTTAAGGATATTCTTAATCTTTAAATTAATTATTGAATATTTTTTCTTCTTGTACCAGATATGCTAATTGACGTTATCCGAGATGAGGATGGGGATATTTTGAAACGCGGTGGTGATCCTGTTGCAATATATGATATTCGATTAGGAAGATATTGTAAGCTTCGTCAAATCCAGGAGGTAAAAAAATAAATATAAAATCAGAATACAAAAATTTGCAATATCAAATTTTTAGGCTACAGTGAACAAAATTTTACTATTATATGTTTGGCAAAACGAAGGACGTTGAAAAAGTACGTCACAAATACAAAAACCCCTACCCACCTCCAATCCGTTTTTTATAACAAATTTTTTCGTCGATTTTATTTGAAGAATGCCGAAAAAAAATATACCCAAAATTTTATTTTAAGAGATTTCTCAGCCCGAAATGCTGTATTTTGAATTTTCAATCAAATACTTATTTGAATTTGAAAAAATTAAGTTTCCATTAAAAATATTAATTTTTGGCAAAAATTTTTAATTTTTAATTAAAAACGCCTTTTTTAACCAATAATGAAATAACCAAGAATTATTTTCAGAGAAACAGTTAAATCTTTAAGCAAGAAAATGAATCAAATTTATGTCCCGGAAGTTAGTTCCGCAAACTTATTTGTTTGAAAAAATGAAATTTGTGCCAAATTGTGCTAGACTAGTGCTCATTTGTAACGTGAAAGGTTTTTTTTTAAATCACAAAATTACGAGCGCAATGTTTGAAAAACTTTTTTTTTCTAGATCCGTAAATTTTTACGAGAGCAAAATGAAAGGTTGTGCTAGGCGGCTCAAAATATACACAATTTTGTGCAGGAAATAATAATTCCAAAAACGAAACCATTAAAAAAAACCAAAACATTTTATTATTTTTCAAAATATGGAAAAACTTAAGCTTCCGCTGAATTTTGCTCGAAAAGTGCAGTTTTCATTCCCTCTGACAAAACCACGTCAAGTCAACAGTTCTCATATTCAAACTCAAAATTTCAAACTCAAAAAAACATACGAGACCCAAAAATAATCAAATTTGGAAAAAATTTAACTTGTGCTGTGTTTTGCTCGAGAAATGCAGTCATTATTTCTTCTAATGAAATTATATAAAATCAAAAGTTCTCATATTAAAACTCAAAACGTTAAAATAAAAAAAAATACAAAACCCAAAAATAATCACATTTCGAAAAACTATAACTTGTGATATATTTTGCTCAACAAATGCAGTCATTATTTCCTGTAATAAAATTACCTAAAATCATCAGTTCTAATATAAAAACTCAAAAAACATAAAAGATACAAAAATACTCAAATTTCGAAATCAGCACAATTTTTTTTCTCGAAATTTGACTTTTTTCAGCTTTTATGTTTATTGAGCTTTACATCTTAAAGTCTAACGTTTTTGAAAAATTGTGCCCGTAATTTTTGATTTTTCAAAAAACTATTTACGGCACAAATGAGCGCAAGTCTAGCACAATTTAGCACAACCTTAATTTTTTCGAAAAAATTAGTTTGCGGGTCTAAGTTCCGGGACATTCCTCAGAACAAATTTGACGTCCATCACAAAATGTTCCTATTGTAATTTGAAAAAAAAATTTTCCTAAAAAATAAAGGAAAAAAATTTTTTTTTGACAAAAAATAAAAAAAAGGAAATCAAAATAATAAAACTAACAACCAAATCGCCTTTCTTCCCTTTTTTATTTTATTCGCCTATTTTATTTTTATAATTATCAAATCACAACAACAAAATATTTGTAAAAAATAATTACCCACTTTTCTGTTTAAACATTAATGTTTTTCTTTTTAAAACAGATTTTAAGTATCGAGTAACATAAGTTCTATACCACTACGTAAATTTACGAAAAGTTTGTTACAATTTCGTAATCAAATGAAAGGTTGCCGAAAATTCAGTAAAAGTATTGAAAATTTCGTAAAATTTTCCTTTATTTTTTTAAAGTTATAACTTCCTTTTCAGAATAAATATGCATTATATATTTAATCCTTAGTTGACACAACTCATTTTTATTACGTAAATGGCACAACGGGTGTTATTCACCCCACATGTTCAAACATGTCCCACGCAACCTGTATTAAATATTTTTGCACAAAAAAAATTATGAAATGAAGTTTAGGATATTTAAAAAAAATGGAATTACTTTTATAGTCATTAGTTTAATTTAAGTTAGTTAAACAAATTTTTGAAAAAAAACGACAAAAGCTGAGTTTTTTAAATTAAAAATTCATAACTCACGTAATTTTAAATATTTTTATCTGAAAATTTATGGCTATACTCTTGAGATACTACAAGAAAAAAAAATACTGCTTTATTGATGATTCCCAAAAAGGTATTTATTTTTCAAAATGAAAACTCGATTTTATAGCCCAGTAAAAGACTACATTTTTCCAAGTTCAAATCAATTTTTTAAAATAAAAATGTCCAAAATTAGTTTATAAAAATACAAAATACTAAACAAATATAACAAACAGTTTTTCAAAGTTGTAATTACTCTTTCAAAGCTATACAGTCGCTGCAAAGGCATGCGCGATGCTCTAGGCACATCGGGCGATTCGCCGTAAATTGTAGGCCATCTACAAGAGCAAAATACCATGGAAAAATGAAAAAAAATTATTTCACTTTAGATTAGAAACTTAAGTTGAAAATTAAACGAACATCACTAATATCAATGGGTCTAATTTTTTTATCACTTGTTTGCTCACTGACGGCACACCGGGTATTAAAGACCCCATAGTTTTTCAAGGCCCACTTTGAGCGGGTGCCCAACGTATGCTGACATTTATCACTCTATAATAACCCACTTTGCCTTTAGTTAGTGATGTCAATTACTGGTAAAAGTCGACATGTGGTCCAGTTTCTCGAATTTAGTACGGCTAATTTGAGCTCAAGCATTTGCTGGGGTCTTTATTACCCATAGTGCCAGTTAAGGGTTATATTATACTTTGAGATATTTGATATAATATTTGTAATTGTGACGATTTATCGAATAAAAAAGTATTATAGAGTTTATATTTAAAATGAAAAATTGATAAAATTCTAATTTTTGCTGATTGGCTTAAATTATTTCCAGCCCCAACCGCCCCAACCGCCCCAACAGCCCCAACAGCTCCAACAGTCCGAACAGTCCCAACAACGTCGCCGATCTCAAGGGCCCCAACAGCCCCAACGGCCCCAACAGCGCCGCCGGATCCAAGAGCCCTAATAGCCATAAGAGCCCCAACAAAACCACTGGGGCAACCAGGCTGGACAACAATGATAAACTTCCTACATCATAAGTTAAAGATAATGTTGCAGAGGGCCATTAACAATAAATAAAAAAATCAATGTTAAGTTAATATAATAAATAAAAAGATTTAACATTGACATGAACTTTTTTTTATAATCACCAATACGAATTTTAGGTAACTTCCGTTTCAAATAACTGATGGACTATGAAAAATACGAATATATTCTAGAACTTTTCGGAAATCGCAAAAAATATTTTAATTATAATACTTTTTATTTTCAAATACCAATTTTCAATAAAAACAGCTAGGACAACTTAAATTTGTCAAAAGTTCTGAGTCTTGTTCTTTTTTTAAATAGTTATTGGGATAAAATGCTAATTTTTTAACCTCCTTGGAATCATTAGAATCTATTGATTCAAACATTTTTTTTCAAAATTTTTTTTAAACAATGTTTTTTTCTCAAAATTTTTTTTCAACAATTTGTTGTCCCCTATTTTTACTAATTTTTCTTCCTATAACTTTTAATTTTTAGGTGTTTTGGACTAGTTTACAACGAATTAAATTTACATCAAATGTAATTTTTAAGAAAAAATTGAGTTTTAATAGTGTTATTTTCTCATTTTGTATAATTTTAGATACCCTGGCAGTTTTTCAAGAATGTTGAAAAAATTTGGCTAATTGATACTTAGAAACTTTTAAGGTATGAATTGCGGACCAGTCCCAGATCTGGGCCGGACTAAAATGCCAAGACAATAAAAAAAATGATTTTGACAAGCGTGAATTTCTTATTTTTTGTAGTTTTAGGCATCCTGGAAAATTGTTCGTGGATGTAAAAAAAACTTAGGCTGCTTGACACGTAGAAATTGTTATGTTATGGATTGTTAAACAGTGCCAAATCTGGGCAAGACTAGACTGCCAAGAAAATTAGAAAAAAAATTGATTTTAAACAGTGTTAATTTATTATTTATTTATAATTTCAGACATCCTGAATTTCTAATTTCAAAAAAAAACAGAATTTAACAAAAATGGAATAGTTAAATAGTTAAGAAATAGTTTTGAAAAAGTACGTTAAAACATTCCAAATCCCTATAACATTTTACCAATTGATTTTCAGTATGAATTAAAATTAAACTTATAAAAATGCAGCAAAATAAAATCCATTTAATTAGGTAGAATAAAGTAAATTTAGAAAAGTTTAAGTGAATTAAAAAATTCAAGAGAATTCCAAATAATTTAGGATAGCTTAATATGAACTCAGTATAAATTTCAAATCTCTTCAAATCTTTAAAATCCATTGAAATATTATAAAATTCCGTAAAATTCGATATGATGATGTTTTTTGAAATCTTTCAAAATTTATTAAAATACATTGAGTTTTAAAATCCCTTAAAATAATTGAAATTTTTAGAAATCTTATAAAATAACGTGAAATCTTTTTAAATCTCCTTAAACCTCATACGTCCTGTACAATTTTTTAATATGCCAGAATAACTAACAATAGTGAGTCGACGACCCGGGTAAACCGGGTTGTGCACCAGGTAGCCTAGCACGTATTATACAAGAATTTTTTTAAAACTTAAATTGTTAAAACTGCCAGAATAACTAACAATAGTGAGTCGACGACCCGGGTAAACCGGGTTGTGCACCAGGCAGCCTAGCACGTATTATACAAGAATAAATATTTCAAAACCGAAAAATCACTTCAAATCAAAGAATTTAATTTTAAAAATCCTTCGGATCTTGAAAAATTCCCTATAATACTTCAAATTCCAAGCTCCTGAAACTACCCTAGAACTTTTATGAATACCCTAAAATCTCTAAAATTCCTTCTAATTATTGAAATTTATTAAAAATGTCTCGGAATCTTTTTAAATAATTCTGGAATATTTAAAAGAATTACAAAGTCCCCCCAAAAAACGAAAATTTTCTGCAACCCGAGCTAAACCATCAAACCTTAACATTCTTGAGGTCGCTGATTCCGAATCCAGGGTCAGTTTGACCCCATCAAGGTTATTTAAAGGTTATTTAAAAACATGTTGAATCAGCGTGAACCTGATCAGGTTCCTTCAGAACCAATCAGGCCGGGATGCAAGTCATCCCCATGTCAAAATTGAGAAAACCATTGAATCGAACTTATGGGTTTGAACTAACCCCGGAGTCCGATTCAGCGTCCCCATAAAGGTCAAAAATAGAAATTTTCTTCAAACCCATGGTTTGCACAATTTTGACCTGGTGGTGACCTTAATTCCGACTTGATGGGGTACATGCGACCCCGGATTTGGATTTAGCGACCCCAAAAACTTCTTAAAGTAGCGGTTTACGCCAAATCAATGGTTTTTTTTACTTATTTAGACCTTCATTGTAACTTGATTCTGACTTGATGGGGTCAATGTGAACCCGGATTCAGATTCAGCAACCCAAAAACCATATAAGAATAGAGGTGTTTCTCCGATCCAATGTTTTTTCTTCATTTTAACTTCTCTTGACTTTCATTCTAACCTGAATGCAGTCAACCTGACCCTGAATTCAGGTTCAGCGAACCCAAAAACATCTAAGATCAGAGGTTTTCTATAAGCCAATGGTTTTCTCAATTTTGACCTTTAATTAACCTTAATGCTGATCTGATGAGGTAAAACTGTTCCTGGAATCGGATTCAGTGATTCGAATTCAGTGATTCGGATTCATTGATTCGGATTCAGTGATTCGGATTCAGTGATTCGGATTGTTAGCAAATTTAAATTTCCAAACAACATTTTCTAATTATTTTTTTCAAATACTATATCCCAATTACTATTAATTGTAATTTTCTCCGTCCACTTTGACAACTTTTATTTTCCAACTTTATTTCATTGTACAATAAAAAAGTTGCATCCTACTTTTTTTTAGTTGCACTATTTACTTAATGTTTCCCGTTATACACTGCCAAAGCTAATAATTTTTTTTTTAATAAGGATCATTGTCAAAATGCAAAGCAAGTATTTCTATAGAAGCTATTTTTAGCAAAGTTTACAAATTCTAGTTAGTTAGAATCAATCGAAAGCACACCGTGACAATCAAAAATTCTTTTCTTCAATCCATATTTTGAAACATTTCTTATTTGTGTGAGCGAGCCGTATTAATGTCAAGATTGTTAAACTACAAGATTCCAAAATTGAAATTTTCGAGAAAAGTGAATCTGGGTTGTTTTTATTGTGATACTGAAAATTAAATTTACGAAACCCAATTCTTAGATGCAAGTCATGTTTGTTAATGATAAGCCTATCGCTAGGTATTAAAACTCCTTGGATTGCATTTTTCAGCATTTTGTCAGTTACAATTCAAGAAAATGTTGAAAAATAAGTTTCTTGTCGATACGAAAATGAATTTTTTTACGTGTAATCTACTGCTCTTTATTTTTATGGCGATTCTTAACTTTGTCCGTAAGTAAAATACTTTAAAAAATCAGATAATAAAATATACTAGATCTAGATATCTATTATATTCACAAATTTGGTTTCCGTACTTCGAAACAGTTGAAACATATGTTACAATTGTCCACGTCGACCTTTCGGTCTGGGATTTTTATATGTTTCAAAAATTATTCCGTTTATGATTAGAATATAATATTATAGTAAAGCAATTATATATCGAAATATCTCACAACCACATATCAAAGTGTTGTCAAAAATAGGTTTTCGTACTTCGAAACAGTTGAAACATATGTTAGGATTGTCCACGTCGACACGCTAAACACAAATGAATATTCTTAAGAACCTGTAAGTGTCAAAAAAAAATAGCCGGCGTTAACTTTCTAAAAATTTAAATTTTGTGAATAACGAAACCCATTCCAAATGGTGAGTCGACGATCCGGGTGCATCGAATCGCGCACCAGATAGTTTAGCACGTATTCCACGAGAAGTTTTTTAAAATTTAAATTGTTCCAACTGCAAAAATAACTAACAATAGTGAGTCGACGACCCGGGTAAACCGGGTTGTGCACCAGGTAGCCTAGCACGTATTATACAAGAATTTTTTCAAAATTTAAATTGTTACAACTGCAAAAATAACTAACAATAGTGAGTCGACGACCCGGGTAAACCGGGTTGTGCACCAGGTAGCCTACCACTTATTAAACAAGAATTTTTAAAAAATTTGAATTGTTCCAACTGCAAAAATAACTAACAATAGTGAGTCGACGACCCAGGTAAACCGGGTTGTGCACCAGGTAGCCTACCACTTATGAAACAAGAATTTTTAAAAAATTTGAATTGTTCCAACTGCAAAAATAACTAAAAATAGTGAGTAGACGACCCGGGCAAACCGGGTTGTGCACCAGATAATTTAGCACGTATTCGACAGGAAGTTTTTTATAATTTAAATTGTTCCAACTGCCAGAATTGCTAAAAATTGTGAGTCGACGATCTAGCTGCACCGGATCGCGCCCCAGATAGTTTATCACGTATTCCACAAGAAGTTTTTAAAAATCTAAATTGTTTCAATTGTAAAAATAACTAACAATAGTGAGTCGACGACCGGGTATACCGGATTGTGCACCAGGTAACCAGCACGTATTAAACAAGAAACTTTTCAACATTTAAATTCCTACAACCGCCAGAATTACTATAAATTGTGAGTCGACGATCCGGGTGCACCTAATTGAGCACCAGGTACTTTAATACATATTCTACGAGAACTTTTTGAAAATTTAAATTTTGTGGATAACGAAAACAATTCCAAATGGTGAATCGACGCCCAGGGTAAATCGGGGCGTGCACTAGGTAGCTTAGCACGTGTTCTACAAAAAAATTCAAAATTTAAATTTTTCTAACAACTAATATATTTTTCAATAGCAAGCCGAATATCAGCGTGAACCTGATCGCGCACCAGGTAGCTTAGCACGTATTCTACAAGAACATTTTCAAAAATTAAATTGTTACAGCAGCCAAAATAACTACCAGATGTTATAAATACCAGAAATAAAAAACCAAAAAACTACGTGAATAGGATTTCAAATGACCTAGTGCTCCATCCGATGCACCCGGATCGTCGACTCACAATTTCTAGCAATTCTGGCAGTTGTAACAATATAAATGTTGAAAATATTCTTGTATAATACGTGCTAGGCTACCTGGTGCACAACCCGGTTTACCCGGGTCGTCGACATATTACTGTGAGTTATTTTTACAGTTGCAACAATTTAAATTTTAAAAAGCTTCTCGTAGAAAACGTACTAAAGTAACTGATGCGCGATCCGGTACACCCCAATGATCGACTTACTATTTGGAATTAAACTGCCGCATCGTAGAACGGGATATATAATATTTCTTCAGAAGTGGGGGTCCCCATCCTCTTGAGTTTGAATGACGTTCGGAGGCCTCCCCACTTCTCAAGAAATACTTTATATCCTGTTCTACGATGCGGCTATTCAATTGTTTTAGTTATAACCAAATTTTAATTTTTAAAAAGTTCTTGTAAATGACGATTTGAATGATCTGCTGCAAAATGCGGCGCACCAGGTCGTCGACTTACGATGTGTATTTATTTTAAGAGATGGCACAATTTAAATTGCTAAAAATTTCTCGTATAATACGTGCTAAACTACTTAGTGCGCGACCGGGTGCATCCGGGTTGTCGATTCATCATTTGGAATTGTGTTCGCTATTCTAAAAATTAAATTTTTTTTAACTCTCGTAGAATACGTATTACACTACCCGGTGCTCAATCTGGTGCACTCGGATTGTGAAATCACACTTTTTAGTTATTTTGGCAGTTGGCACAATTTAAATTCCTAAGAATTTATCGTAGAATACGTGCTAAGCTTTCTGGTGCGCGACCCGGTTCACACGGGTAGTGAACTTACCAATTAGAGACATGCAGACTTTTGGCAAACTTAAGATTTGGATTTTTATCGCCGGTTAATTTTTTCTGCCACTTAGATGTTCTTACGAATATTTTTTTGTGTTACGCGTGTCCAAAGCATGGAAGACGGGCAAGAGCAAAGCTTGCGCCATGCTACCGTGACCCATGTTTTAGCCAGATATTTCCGAGTGTCTTGCCATGCTTGAGCCATGCAAACTTCTTTCACGCGGTTAAAAATTTCTTACACCCAGATATCAAAATATTTTCAAAAATTGGGTTTTCGTACTTCCAAACAGTTGAAACATATGTTAATGCTTTTTTGGACTTATTTTCAAAACAGATATCGATTTTTGGGTTTCGTTAGTTTTCTCAATTAACCGGGTTTTTTGTGGAGACGTTGGCTGCCAGCACCTCCACTGCATAAAATTAGAAAAATTGAAAAAAGCAACAGCGCCAGAATTGACTTTTGTTTTATATATATTTTTTGTTTACATATATTTCTCTGTGAGATTCTTTTCAGGGATAGGGTTTATTCTCGGGCATAATTTGTGAGTGTTTTTACATTATTTAAATTTTAAGTGGTGCTGGTCGCCAGCACCTCCACCCAAAAGTAAGTTTTTTTTTAGAAAAATAAGAGAGCCCGAAAATCGGGATTGGTGCCAAAAAAGAGTCCACAAGAAGCCTAAAATTTTGGTACTGTTGATTTTTTCGAATTTTATAATTTTATTTAGTGAAGGTGCTGAAGGCCAGTACCTTCACCAAAAAGTCAGTTTTTTGTAAATAAGAAAGCCCAAAAATCGGGATTTGTTTCACATAAAAGCCCAAAAGAAGCCCAAAATTCTGGCGCTGTTGATTTTTGCAAATTTCAGGTAGTGGAGGTGCTGGCGGTAAGCACCTCCACCAAAAAATCCGGTTTTTGGAGAAAAATAAGAGAGCCCAAAATTTTGCATCCGTGCCAAAAAAAGCCTAAAATAATCCATGCAAACTTTTCCACGGGGAACAAACAAAAAACTATTATTTTCATGAAACAATTACTTCTAAATCACTTTTTCAGTATACATTTTTGTGAAAACAATTTAAGTGCATAATTCGCGTAGAGATTCTATATTGGATCAATCAATAAGACATTTTTTGGATTTGTTGGAAAAGTTCGTTAATAAAAAATCCCTATATTTCTTTTTACAGAATCAAGGCCTTATATGTCTGACCAATCTGATAAAGTGCACTATGGCACAAGAAGTTATAATCTACGCGTAACAGTTCCTAGAATGGGAATGACTCTTGAAGTTGATGGTAATTAGAAATTGATATTATAACCTAAAATTATTTTGGGTCAAATTGAATTGTTATTTTAAGAATTAACAAAGTAGTTCAAGCTTCAACATAGCAGTTGAATTTTCACTCGAAAGGACTAATTCTCAACAAAAAATCTTTTTTAATTAAAAAACAGTTGAACTGCACCAAAGAAGAGGAATTTCCAACAAAATAGTTAAATTCCCAACCAAGCATTTTTAAACAAAAATAATTCAAAGTAGGCGCCAAAAGATGAACTTTGTAACAAAAGAGATGAATTTTCAAATTAAAGAAAAGAAACAACTTTTTTTAATCAGCGATGAGTTTTTACCTAAGACAGATTTTTCGGATAATAAAAAAAACTTTTATGAGAAATGTTCAATGTTTAAGTGAAAGGGATGAACTTTCTACCGAACATTTGTATTTCAAATCAAATAATTGAATTTTTAAGTTAAAATATGAATTTTCAACCAAAAATTTTTTTTCTTCATTTAACAATTTAATTAAGAAAATACGAATTTAAAACAAAAAGGTAATTTTCAATCGAAACTGATTAATTTTTATTAAAACAGTTGCAGTTTTAACGAAAAGAGATCAAACCTCTATAAAAAAACAAAATTCCAAAACAAAAAGGCCAATTTTTAACGAGATTTAAATTTTTAAACAGGATCATTTTTAGTTAATTTTCAACAAAATAGTTGAAATTTGTAATAGTCGTTTTTTAAACAAAAATTAAATAGTTAAAATTTTCATTAAAGAAAGATTAATTTCATATAAAAAACGATTAATTTTCAACACAATTTTTATAAATTTTCCAAAAGCTGAAAGATAAATTTTAAATAAAGATGAAGTATTTAAATGTTCAGTTAAAGCAATTAATTTGCAACTAAAAACGAATTTTTATATATAAAACTTTTTAACAAAAGAGCAAGAAAACTGTAAGGAGCGGTTTTAACTAGGTATCCTTTCGTCCATGTGAAACCCTATCCCTTTTCAATAATTATTATTTCTTCCAGTAACCGATAATAAGCCATTTACGGTTAAACCTCAGGACACGATGTTTCGCGAAGAAGAACTATTTGGAATTGCCGAAGAAAGAGGTGAAGGGGAATCCGCCCATACTGAAATTTTTGAAATCAATGGAGCAAAGGACGATGGTAATTGCAAATAATTTTTACTTTCTAAGTGAAGTTTTCCATGAATATACATGACTCTCGGTTTAGCCACTCTCGGTTTAGTAGTTCCTATAACTTCTGGTTCACATAATTTCTCGACACACTGGGCGAGAGCCGGTTGCAAAACCCTTTCCGAAAACACCAGTAGCGCAGCGCAAAGGCGCAGGGCGCAGGTTATCACAAACGAATATTGCGCAATATTACGCATTCAGAATTTTTAGGATAAAAGAAACGATTTTACCTCATTTCTTGGTCAAATATTAGCTATAGACTCACAATTCAGTATGTAGTAGTTTTAAGTTAAGAATATTGTTAATCTTTATATTAACTATTGAATATTTTTTGTTGTTGTACTAGGTATACTAACTGACGTTGTCGAAGATAAAGATGGGGATATTTTGAAACGCGATGGTGTGCCTGTTGCAGTATATGATCAAAAATTGCGAAGATATCGCAAGCTTCGTGAAATGATTCTGGTATAAAAAAATATTGTTATTTTTACTCAAATTAAAAATTAATTAAATTATTATTATTTAATATCAAGTTTGTAGGGTACAGAGAAAAAATCTCTATATAATATATTTTGACATTCTATAAATGTCTAAAATGAAACACAAAACATGACACAATTTTATTTTAACAGACTTCACATCCAAAATGATACTTTTTGAGTTTTTAATATAATACATATAGTTGGATTTAGAAAAAATTAGGTTTCCACTAAAAATATTCATTTTTGACAAAACTATTGAATTTATAGTTAAAAACGCTCAGTTTTAACAAGTAATGAAATAACCAAGAATTATTTACAGAAAAATAGTTGAATCTTCAACCAATAAAATCATTTAAATGTTTTACCAAAAATAGAATATAGTTATTTTTCCACTCGAGGTAGCTGAAATTATATGGAATCGCATCATTTTGTTGAAAAAAATCCTGAATGTGAAAAATACCAAGAAAATATTTACCGAATTAGAAAATTTCCGAAAATTCGAATTAGCTTAAAAATAATAGTACGGACAATTTGTAGTAACGAAATTGAAATATTTTGAAAATTTATTTGCTTCCTTGTAGTCCAAATTTGAGCACCCATCACAAAATGTTTCTATTGTAATTTGATAAAAATAAAAATTTTCCTAAGAAATAAAATAAAATAATTATTTCTTTGGATAAAAAATAAAAAAGAGGATATTAAAATGATTAAAAAAAAGAAACAATTCGCCTTCTTCCTGATTTTTATTTTAATTTTTATCAAATCACTACAAAAGCAAATTTGTAAAAAATAATCACCAACATTTCTGTTAAAAGTTTTGTACAGTTTTTTTAGAGAAGATTTTAGGTTTCGAGTAACAGAAGTTCTATGCCGTTACGTAAATTTACGAAAATTTTGTTGTAATTTCATAATCAAATGAAAAAATTCCGAAAATTCAGTAAAAGTATCGAAAATGTCCTGAAATGTTCCATTATTTTTGTAAAGTTAAAAATTCGCTGTAAGAATAAATATGCATTGTTTATTTATATCGTAATTTAATATATTTCATATAATGCTTGAAATTGTGTCAATTTAGTGAATATAAAGTGTTACAGATTTAGATTAAAATTTTAAAAACTGATGAAATTCTGATTTTTGCTCATTGGTTTTCATGAATTCCAGCCCGAAGAGCCCCAAAAGCACCACTGCTGATCAACTTCCTACGTCGCAGAGGGCCATTAACGATTAATAAAAAAACCAAAATCTTGAATTAATATTATAAATAAATAGATTTAACATTGAAATTATTTTTTTTATAATCCAAATTGTCAGAATTACACACTTGCATAAAGTGAATTTAATATTCGCATAAAGCGCACAGCAATAATTATTATTTATTATATTTTATTATTTTCAACTGAAAAATGTTAAACTATTCGAGTTATTCATCCCAGGTGCGAATTCAGGTCGGCACCCAGAGCAGGTGCGTTGATCCAAAGTCGGACCGACTTTGTCCCGCCGTAGATCGGCAGCCAAAGTTGGGCCACCTTTTATATTTATAAGATACTTTTGTCGGTCCAACCTAAACAGCCAACGTTGGCAGACAACGTGGGACCGACTGTTGACCCAACTTTTGCCCGAACATGGACCAACCATCAGGGCAACTATGGGAAACCTTTCGTTAACGAGTAAATCCGACTAATGGCCCAACTCTGGGCCAAAGTCGACCCAGAGAACGGCATGAAGGGATTGAGAAAGTTCTGAAAAAGTTAGGCCGAATATTGGCCCAACAATAGCCCAACGATCGGGCCAAATATTGGACGTCTTTTGTTAACGAGTAACGCCGACTATCGGCCCAACTCTGGGCCAAAGTCGGCCCGCAGATTGGCATAAAGGGATTTAAAAATACTGAAGAAGTTAGGTCGACTATTGGCCTAACAATGGCCCAAACATGGATCAACCATCGGGGCAACTATGGGACATCTTTCGTTAACGCGTAACGCCGACTACCGGCCCAACTCTGGGCCAACGTCGGCCCAGAGATCGGCATAAAGGGATTTAAAAATTCTTTTTAATGAAAAGAGAAAAAAAATTATACATAAATTTCAACATATTTCAAATGATTTTAAAGAAGTTTAAAATATTTGAGAAGAATTAAAAAAAGCAAATGAATTTTCAGGAGATTTTAGAAACTTAAAAATACTATTCATGAGTCCAAGAGATTTTTTAGTGATTTAAAGGGATTTTGTGCCATTTAGATAGATTTAATATGGTATAAAAAGTGAGTAGAGGAATTTAAAATTTTAGAAAGAATTTTAAATGATTTTAAAAAATCAAAAGAGTTTAAGGATTTTCATGTAATGTGAAAATATTTTAAATTATTTAAACCGACTGTCAGGAATTTCAAGGGATTTAACCGGAGTTATTTGATTTTGAAAATTTTTAAATTTAAAAAAGAACCCAAGTGCAAAGTCACATGCGGCCCAATATTGGCCCATAGTCGGCAAAAATATTGCCGAAGCTCGGCTGCCATTGTCGGCCCAACACTTGGTACCAGTATTGAACCAAACCTGGTTGCCATCGTCGTGCCATTGCCGGATTGATAACTATGGCCTTGACTTGGTTGCCATTGTCGGTCCAACACTGGCTACGGTCTAAGGATATGACAAAAAAGATATTTAAAAAATAAATTTAAATTGATTTCGAGTACTTTGAATATAGATACTAATGGTACTGTTTAGACTGAATACATATATTACATTTTGAACATTATATTATAAATAACATTTGTAAGGCTACGGGGTATCGAACCTACATCTATATACCTAAATCTACTGCCTAGCATTCGGGAGTGCTAACCACTGCTCTAAACTGACAAGTTGAAACTCTGTGAAAAAGCCATCCTCATAAGTTGCAGTTCAGAAAAGTTGAAGAACCAAATTTTGACCTCTCTTTTTCTAATTGTTTATTATTATATGACGTTGTGTGAATGTAAAATACACGAAATGTTAACAGGAATATCAATACACTAATTTTTAAATAAATAATTCCAATCGATTACAATTTTTCTTCGCATAATATTTCATTTTTTTCCGCTGTAGCCTGCTTTACAACTTTTTTCAATTACAGGAATTGTAATTTTTATAAACATTAACAATTTTTAATGACAGAACTTAACAAATTTCATCGTGAACTTTGACAATTTTTCAATAATTTTTTTTTAATTTTCGTACAAGATTTGTTAATTAGGTGCTAAAACTAAGACTTGGTGAAACAAAGTTCCCGTTCTGGGTCAAGCGTCGGTGGAGAATCGACAAATATAAATAGCCCATATAGGCTGCCAGCACTGGCTCAACATTGGGCCGATTTAAATAAAACATGGTTTGCCGTGGTAAAAGTTACACTTGGCCCAGTAATGTGCCGCCACTGGGCCAGGCTTTGGCTGATCCTCGTAAAACATGGTTCCCCGTACTAAAAGTGAGACTTGGCGCAATAAAGTGCCAATACTGGGCCAAGCATCGGTGGAAGATCGGCAAATAGAAATAGCTAATATAGGCTGCCAGCACTGGCTCAACACTGGGCCGATTAAAATGCCGACATTGGCCCAATAACTTTAGCCGACCTTTGGCTGCCAAAATTGCACCAACACTGGGCCGTGCATTCAGCTCCGGCAATTCGCACTTGGGAATTTTAAAAGATTTCATAATATTTAAAAGAGTTCAAGATATTTTAAAAGAATTTAAGAGATTTTAAGTAATTTTGAAGATTTTTTGAGGAATTTCGGTAGACTTTAAATGATTTTTAAGATTTTAAAGAAATTTTTAAATATAAATAATGTTTTTGAATTCTTTAAAGTCTGTTCAATATCTTGAAATCTTCGAAAATTTGTAGAAATCCTTTGAATTCTAATGAATTTCTTTTTATATATATATATATAGCATCGTATCATAATAAATTTATGTTGTACTTAAAAATTATTTTTAAACTATGTAATAATAAAAAAACTTATTCTTTCGTGAAGAATTTAAAATGACGGATAACATAAATTTATTATGATATGATACTTAAATTTACTGCGATAAAGATATTTGTTTGCTGCCATAAATAAAAAATTATACACCTGCTAATAGGTAAATTTATTTACTATTCCGAATTTTTCCTCTCCGTATATTTACTTATTTTTAATTGTTCGCCATCCAAATTTTAACGTTTTCGAATTTTTACCCATTCCGCTTCTTTTGTTTCCGAATAAATACTATTCAGAGTTTTGTATTTCTGATTTATTCCTCTTTCCGACTTTTGGGTATTCCTAAGTTTTACTATTATGTAATATAACCCATTCTGAAATTTAGCTTTCTTAATTTTTATCCGTTCCAAAAAATGAACGGGTCCCGTCTATGGTCCAATGGAAAATTCGCACCTGGGATATTAAATTACTGAAATTTAACATTTCCATAGTAGTCTTTAATAAGCTTCAATAGAAAAATTAGTATTTTGAATAAAGTAAAATAAAAGTAATTTTTTGTTCGAAAAATGAAATAACATAAGGATTTAATTTTGATTGTTTTTGAAATAAGTAACAGAAATTGATGAGTAATAATAAGGTTATGTATTGACTATTTGCCTATTCTTAATATAATAAAAGTGTATTTTTTTATATAGAATTTTAAATTTTGTACAAATTAAAGAAATAATCTTTTGTCTATGCATTAAAGAAATTGAAAATATTTTAATTTTTTATAAAGTTATGGATTTTTTAACGCCTTTTTTTCTAAAATTAGTTTTAAAAATTATTAATAATTAAAATTTCCAGAAAATAATAATGAATAATTGTTAACTGATTCTGTTAAAAGTTACATATTCTCGAAATAAATAAACGCTTGCTAATAAATAAAATTTAAGAAAAGAAAATTTAAAATTTAAAGCAAAATAAAAATTCTAGGAATATTTCAATGAACAACATTGTTTAATTATGCTAATATTGTGAAATGATTAATAAAGATTATTAACTGGTTAATTCTTTTGACAATGTTATATTACATAAAGACTAAATTTTTATTTGCTTAAATTAAGCAAATAAATCGATTCTTTACCTTAAGGTTACGCGAACATGTTTTAATTTTTTCTGGAATTAGTTTTAAAGGTTATTAATAATTGAAATTTTCATAAAAATATAAAGTAGAATTTAATAGAATGTTTTAAAGAAATCAATTCTTGCTGTTTTTTATGTGAATACATTTATGAATTAAAAATTTTTAATAGATTAAAAATATTTAAAAACTGAAAGATTTGCAAAAATTTATATTTATTTATTTTAATGAAAAAATAAAATTTTCAGAAATGAAAGTAAAAATTTAAAAAAAAAATGTAGAGCAATAATAATTTTAATGTTTAAATGAAAATTATAGTTTAGGCTTTTCATGTTACTAACAGACTGATTATCAGCGCCTGTTTTTCACAATATTAAATTACATAAAGATTAAATTGTAATTTGTTTTAATTAAGTAATATAAATTGATTATTTACTTAAAGTTTATGTTATTAAATATTGGTCATGAGTTGTATAATAAACGTTTCTGAATATTTAAAATACCTCCTTTCCAATTACATTACTTTTGTACTTTTGTAAACTTTTTAAATGTGAAATGAGCATGTGAATTCTTGGAATTTTTCCTGCAATAGTTTAAAATGCTATAAATAAATCAAATTTGAAGAAAAATGTAGAGTTAAAATTATTTGAATGATTCACTGATAATAATTCTTTAATTTGTTTTCTGTCATGAGCTGATTAATTACTTATTAGCTAATTAGTTTTTTTCGTTAACCTAAAATATTTCAAAAGCTTTAAAATCACTGCAAATTAATGAAATTAAGAAAAAAATCTTTGGAATCTTATAAAATTCTCTACAATACTTCAAATTCAAAGCTCCACAAATCGTCATAGAAGCTTTAAAAATACACTAAAATCTTAAAAATTCCTTCGAATTATTGAAATCTGTGAAAAACTTCTTAAAATCTTTATAAATACCCTGAAATATTTCAAAGAATTACATAGTCCTACAAAAAATCAAAATTTTTCTGCAACCCGAGCTAAACCACAATACTTATATGTTTTTAAAATCGCTGAATCCGAATTCTGGATTATTCTGACCCCATCAAGGTCATGAGAAGGTCAACATAAAGAAAAACCATTGAATTAACGTGACCCTGATTATGTTCCTTCTGGACCCATCAGGCCGGGATGAAGGTCATCCCAATGTCAAAATTGAGAAAAACATTGAATCGAGCTTATGGGGTTGAACTAACGCCGGATTCGGACTCAGCGACCTCAAAAACGTCTTAAAGAAATAGTTTACGCTGATTCAATGGTTTTTTTTTCTTATTTAGACCTTCACTAGACCTTGATGCTGACTGGACCGGGTCAGTGTGACCCCGGATTAGGATTCAGCGACCCGTAAAACAAATAAAAATAGAGGTTTTCTTAGATCCATTCGTTTTCTCCTATCCAAAGTTTTCTTTTCGTTTTAAACTTCTCTTGACCCTTATTTTAATCTTCATGCAGTCAACCTGACCCTGAATTCGGGTTCAGCGTCCCCAAAAACGGTTAAGAATAGAGGATTTCTCTAATCCAATGATTTTATCCATTTTTACCTTGAATTGACCTGGATCCTAACCTGATGGGATCAAACTGACCAAGGATTCAGATTCAGTGATTCATATTCAGAATCAGTCTAAAAAATACCGTGACAAGCAAAAATTCTTTTCTTCAATTAGCGAATTTAGAGCTCATTTAGGGCAAATTTAATGCCCCGTTGACAAATTTAATGCTCTTTATTTACACAAAAAAACCGTTGGTCCTGCTAGCTTAACTTCAAGATAGCAGAACCACACATAGTAAAAAACTAATTTAGGGCTCATTTAGGACTCTGGCAATATGATAATGAAAAATTTAAACAAATTATTTAAATAATTTCTGTTTAAACAATTCTAGTAAAAGTGAATTCAAAAAATTTCTTCTTCTACCCTATGTTAAGACTGACTCAGGGCTCTATGAATATGATATTTGGATTGAAAAAAAAATTGTTTAAACAATTATTATTTAAACAAATTTACCACAAAAAATTATTTTCTTTTCGTTTCTCTTGCATAATTTCAGGCTTATTTAAGGCTCCTGAAATATCATCCACTGAAAGTCTTACGATACTTTCTTTGCCCTTTTTTTTGTTATAAAGGGTGATTTTTTTAACTTCAAACTTTAAAATATCTCGAAAAATAGACACTCTATAAAAAAATGTTATGAATCAAAATTTTATCACACTGAGGAGTAAATACACTAATGTTAAAATCAGTTCCCCCACACCGCCCTCTGGGGGTGGGGGTGGAGCAAGTTCGAAATCTTAAATGATATTTGATAATTTTAAGTTAAAAAAATCACCTTGTATATGATGTTGTGCAACCTTAACGTTATAAATAATACGTGAAGAAAACCATAAAATCCATTTTCACTACTCGCATAATTTAGGGTTCATTGAGGACTAATTTGAGCCAGTAGTACTAAATTTTGGGCTCTTTTATTTTTTGTAAAAAATAGTGTTTGCCATAGCTTAACAATAAGTTAGTTAAAGATTGCTGTAAAACTTAATACAAATGATTTCAGAAAATTCACCTCATAGAATAATGTAGGGCTCATTTAGGGCTTTGGGAATATGATAATTACACATTTAGAAAATGTTTAAACAATTTTTTATCTATTTTACAAAAAATACTAGAACTCAACATTTGTGAATACCGGCCGATATTAGTCCTAAAGGAGCCCTAAATTATGCGAGGATTAAAAATGTATTTTATGGGTTTCTTCACGTATTTTTTATAAAGTTAAGGTGGCAAAACACCATATATAACCAAAAACAGAGCTAAGGATATATCGCAAGACCTTTGGTCGATGATATTTCAGGAGCCTTAAATGAGCCTGAAATTATGCAAAAGAAACGAAAATAAAATAATTTTTTGTGATAAAATTCTTTGAACAATAATTGTTTAAACAATTCTTTGTTAAATTCAAATATTATATTCATGGAGTCCTGAGTGAGCCTTAATATAGGGCAGAAAAAGAAATTTGTTGAATGCATTTTTACTAGAATTGTTTATACAAAAATTGTTTAAACCATTTTTAAAAATTTTTTATTCTCATATTGCCAGAGCCCTAAATGAGCCCTAAATTATTGTGGAAAGAAATAATGCCTTAGTTGTTTTGTTCTCTGTATGGTCCTGCTAGGTTAACGTTAAGCTAGCATGACCACAGGTTTTTTCGAAAAATTGCGGAGCATTAAATTTGACAATATGACATTAGGTGAGCCCTAAATGAGCCCTAAATTATAGAGCAAAAAAAGTTTGAAAAATTAGTTTTTTACTATGTATGGTTCTGCTATCTTAACGTTAAACTAGCATGACCACCAGTTTTTTTTGTTTAAATAAAGAGCATTAAATTTGTCAATGGGGCACTCAACTAGCCCTAAATGAGCCCTAAATTGCCTATAGGTTTTCAGTCCATTTTTGCAATGTGTTCTGAAAATTATTCCGATTGTGATTAGAATATTTGGCTAAATATTGGTCTTAGGTTTGCCAATTAGCGACACATTTGTACATGGTATTTCAACTTCCCAGATGTACCGGATCGTGCACCAGGTCATTTAAGACGTCATCTACGAGAACTTTTAGAATATATAAATTGTGCTAAGTGCTAAGTGCTAAAATAATTACCAGAGGCGAGTCGACGACGCAAGTGCACTGTAGCATGCACCCGGTAGCTTAGCACATATTCTCTGAGAACTTTTTAAATATTTTAATTTTGCCAGTAGTCAAAACAACTCCAAATTTTATGTCGACGACCTGGGTGCACTAGAGCGTACATCAGGTAGTTTAGCATGTTTTCTATAAGAATTTCTTAAAAATTTAAATTGTGCCTGTAGAGTGTAGACCAATCAACTCTAAATCGTTATCTGACGCTTCAGGTGCCCCGGATCGTGCACCCCGGATGGTGCACCGAGTCGCGAACCAGGTAGAGAATTAACGCCGAGAATTAACAAAAATTTTATTGGAACAATATCCAAAACAACTTCAAATGGTGACTTTGCGACGATGGTTTTATCAAAAAACCGACTTTTGGGTGAAGCAGCTGCTGCCAGCAGCTCCATTTCAGAAAATTGAAAGAGTTAAAAATATCAACCTTGCCAGAAATTTGTGCTTTTTTTAGGTCTCAAATACTGAAAAAATAATTCTTAAAAAAACAAACCCTACCTTTTAAAAACTGCCCTTAAAATAAAATATGCACTTAAACTAAATGTAAGCATATTAGACTTTTTAGGGTGATTTTTTCCTTAATTCTTCTTTGGCACCAATTCCGCTTTTCGGGCCCTTTTATTTTTCTCAAAAACAAAAACCGATTTCTTAGTGAAGTTGCTGACTGCCAACACCTCCAGTACATAAAATTATAAACATTAAAAAAATCTACATCGCTAGAATTTTTGGCCTTTTTCGGGCTCTCAAAAAGTGCAAACATTAATGTTCGAAAAACAACCCCTATCTCCTAAAAATTACCCTTAAAATAACTTACGCATCCAGTCTAAATATGAAGATCTCCGAACTTTATGCTATTTTTGGCAGTGTTTTTTGAACCCCGGAAAATCATTGACTTTTGATTTATCTATTTTTTGGGATTTGTTAAATATCTATATTTTTAGTTAGTGGTAGCTGGTAGTGTTACGGGTTGTTTTCGGATAATATAATTTGTTATTTTTAGTGAACTCAAAAATAACTTAGACCCAAGGTATAGTTTTTGAGAGCCCAAAACTCCATTTTTTTAATTTCTAAGTTTCTGACAAAATGCAAAACTTTCAAAAATAAAATCTTTTTAAATTTAAATTTTTGGAGATTGTTTTTTAAAATGTTAACATTACTTATTTTATTTATTATTTATGTGCACTTCAAGACTTCAAGATCGATTTTAAAATAGTTGAAAATTAACAGAATGGTAACGATTTGTTTGAAAACATAAAAAGTCCCTTTTAATAAACAAAAAATCACACTTAAATTTTTTGCCATTTTATTTAAATTTATCTTTCTATGAGGAAGAAATTCTGATAAAAGTTTGCAGTTGTAACAAAATCGTACAAAAAATAAACATTTCTTGCTCTGTTGTGATATTTTTCATCTTTTTATGAGAAAAATCCCAAAGTTATATTTTGAGGATAAAAAAAGATTTCTCAACACGAAATGTAGTAAAATGTAATAAATAAAAATTAAGAAAGAACAACAAATAAAAAACAGACGCAATTTCTATAAAATCTATGAATTTTTGCAACAAAAAAATGAATTTATATTTAAAAATTTAATTTACCACAAAAAATGAATATTGAACATAGAAAAGAGAAAATTTTAAAATAATTACTAATTTGAGAAAAAGAATCATTTTTAATAAAAAATTTAAATAACTTTTTATTTCTTAAGTTTATTTGTGCACTTGTTTTTAAAATTATAGAAATATAATTTTTCTGAGATTTTTAAAAAAATTCAAAAAGATCTTCGAAGATTCAAGATTCTATTGAAAAAAGTGTTTTTTTTTTGTTGTTTTACATGATTTTACAAAACTCCAGAAAAATTCTGACTCAGTTTGAAAATATTTAGAACTTCATTCGTAAAAGTTTGACAGAAATTGATTCAAGGTTTTTCCGTGAAATTTAGGAAATAATTTTCATTCTTTTTAAACCTTTCAAAATTGTCAAAAGTCGATGAACTTTTTTTTAGAAATCTTAAAAAATATACATTTTGTTGTAAGCTTTTTGAAATCTTTTTTAGTTGAAAATTATGTTTGAATCTTTTTAAAACTTCTAGAGATCTCTGAAACTTACTCTAATTTTTTTGAAAATTTTGTAATCTTGTACATTTGTTTCTGCATTCGTTTCTGAAATTTTAGGAAATAATTTCAAATTGAACTTTTTTTTTTAAATTTTCTGTTTAAAATAATTTTTTTACATTATCATCATTTAAGATTGAGAAAGTATTAGAATTGTCCGAAATTTGACATCACAGTTTTTTAACGGATCAAGTTCCTCCGAATCCGAAAATCAGGTTTTTACGATGGCGTCTGTCTGTACATTTGACAATTTACGAAAATTATTTTTAATCAAAAGAAAAGAGCAAAGATTTTTTAACACTTGCGCTATGCATTATCTGAATTCTAGGTCCAAACATCCAAGCCGTTTCTCGTTTTCGAACTAACGAATCGGTTAGGCTTGCGGATTGAGGTGACTTTTGAGGTTATGTTCGACTTATTTGGGTTAGCCGTTATTTGTGACACAAAGGGATGCGTGGAAAGATAGGATTAATCAAAGTGATCTGAGAAAAAAAATGAAAATTTGGTCATTTGTCATATTAGAATAACAAAACGTTCTACTTTGGCAATTTAGGGAGAGCATATTTTGAGGTTAGGGATGGACTTGGACCTATACGAGAAATAAAAGCCCCGGATCCACACTCAGCGACCCAAAAAACAAAAGATAACTTCGTTTCAGCCTATTTTGCTCCTACAACCTGAAGATCGTTTATTCTGGCTAATTAGAGGCTGCTTTAAGGTTAGGTTTGACGGTTTTGAGGTTAGGAGCAAAAAAGCTCTGAATAAGGATTGATCAGCATTATACTCAAATCCATTGAGCCGAAAAACCTGCAAAAATGTGGTCATATTACACTTTTTATAAACAAAAAGGGCTATTTTTCAGTGTTTTTTGAGATTGTTTTCCTGTGTCACACAACATATTGATGTCAAGAATCTTTAATTACAAGATTGGAAATTTGAAATTTTTCGAAGAAAGTGAATCTAGGTAGTTTATTCTGTGATGATAAAATTTTAATTTTAGGAATCCCACTCCTAGATGTAAGTCATGTTTGTCAATTATACAATGATCGCTGTGTTATATATAGGGTTGCAACTCTTTCATCAGCTTGACAGTTATAGCTCAGACAAATATTGAAAAATTAGTTCCTTATTGCGATGGAAATGAAAATTGTTACGTGTGATCTACTGCTCTTGATTCTTATGACGATTCTTGATTCTGTTCGTAAGTAGAATATTTTAACAACTCAGATAATAAAATATACTGTATATAGTAATTTACTATTTTCAAAAAATGGGTTTTCGTACTTGGAAACAGTTGAGACATATGTTACGATTATACACGTCAACATTTTCATCTGGGATGATAACATATGTTTCGAAAAATTGTTCTCTTTATGAGTAGAATATAAAATTATATATTAAAATACCTTACAATTAGAAATCGACATAATTTAAAAGATTCGAAATTTTCCAAACATTTGAAACATAGACTGTTAAAAATGTTTGGAATGACGAAATTGAAATACATGTATTGTCAGTGTTGTAAATCGTGAAGCCACTGTTTAGAATTCCAATACAAGGCGTTCATAAGACGAAAATTATGCACAAGGAATTCACGGAATTCATGGAAATCAATGAAATAATGGAATTCTTCGAATTTAAGGAATTCACGAAATAAATGGAATTCACGGAATTTATTACATTCAAGGATTTGTACTAATTCATGGAAATGAAGGAATTCACGAAATGTATTTAATTCGCAGAATTAATGGATTTCACGAAAATCATAAAAATCACGAAAGTAATGAAATTCGCGGAATTCACAGAATTAAAAAAATTCAGGAAATTCATGGTTTTCAAGGAATTGATCGAATTTAAGGTATTCCTTAAATTCAAGAAACACTCGGAATTCATGGAATTTCATGAAGGAATTCATGAAACGTATGTGATTCGCAGAATTCATGGATTTCATTAAATTCATCAAATTTACGGAAATTATGAAAATCACAAAAACCATGAAATTCGCAGAATTCATGGAATTGAAGATATTCACGAATTTGATGGAATTCAATGAATTCATCTAATTTAAGGAATTTAATAGATTCACGGAATTCACGAAATTAATGGAATTCATGGAATTTCATGAAGGAATTCATGAAATGTATAAAATTCTCAGAATTCACGAAATTTACAGAATGCGTGAAAATCACAGAAGTGATGGAATTCGCGGGATTCGCGGGATTCGCGGAATTCATGGAATTAAAGAAATTCACGAAATTTATGGTATTTATGGTATTCGCGGAATTAACGCAATTCAAAGAATTCATGAAATTCGCAGTATTAACGGAATTAAAGGGATTTACGGAAATAATGGAACCTATGGAATTCATAGAATTGAAGGAATTCATAGAATTTACGAATTCACTGGATTTGCGGAATTCACAGAGTTCATCAAATTTATGAAATTCGCGAGATTCATTAAATTCATGGAATTCACGGAATCTACTGAATTGATGGAATTCGCAAAATTCGAGAGATTCAAGCAATTTGCAGACTGTACAGAATTCAGTGCATTTATGGAAATGTATTTCTTGAAATTAATGATTAATTCATGAAATGTATGAAATTCGTGGAATTCCTGGAATTCACGGAATCATTGAAATTCTCAAAATTAACAGAATTCATGAAACTGAAAGAATTCACGAAAATTATGCAATTTATGGAATTTATTGTAATCACGGAATTCAAGGAATTTACAGAATTCGCGAAATTCACGGAATTCACTGAATTATTTAATTTATGCAATTCACCAAATTCATGAAATCAAACGAATTCAGAAAGTTTAAGGGATTTCAGGAATATAAAAAATTCTTGAAATCTGTGGAATTAGTGGAAGTCGATGAATTCCAAGCATTCCGTGAATTCTCTGGTTTCATTAAATTCCTCGAATTCTTTGAATTTCATAAGTTCTTTAAATTCCGTGAATTTCATGAATTCCGTAAATTTCTTAAATTTCATTAATTCCTTAAATTCCGCAGATTCCGTGAATTCCCTCAATTGTTTGGATTCCGTAGATTATTTAAATTCCGTAGATTCTTTGTATTCCGTTAATTCCATGAATTCTGTAAATTCCTCAAATTTCTTGAATTCTATGCATTCTTTGAGTCTCGTGAATTCCTTGAATTCCGTGCATTTCGTAAATTCCGTGATTTTCTTAATATCTGTGAATTTCATGAATTCAATTAAATTCGTGAATTCCGGGCGTTATACGAATTCTGTGAATTCCTTGAATTCTGTAAATTACTTTGAATTCCAGGAATTTCTTAAATTTCACGAATTTTATTATTACTATGTCTAATAGCGGTACTTTTTACGTTTCGGAAATAAACTTCCAATACACGTACTGGAAGTTTCAACAGAAATTTTTAACAGTGTATGTTATAATTGCCCACGTCAACTTTTTCATCTGGAATGCCAACATATGTTCTGAAAGCATACGTGACAATTTTCCACATTGTATTATGTTGAGTAATCATGTATCTAGCAAACAAACAAATATAATAGTTATAACAAAATTCTTTCAAAATCACTTTGTCAATACAAATTTTAATTAAAACAATTTATGTGCATATTTTCGTAGAGATTCTAAAGTCGATGAACAAATAAGACATTTTTTGGAAATTTTTTAAGAGTTTGTTAATAAGAAATCCCTATATTTGTTTTTACAGAATCAATGCCTGGTTGGAGATACCAATTCGATCAAGTGTATTATGGTGTAAGAGTTTTTCATCTAAGCGTTGGAAGTTTTAGACGTGGACAGAGTTTCGAAATTGACGGTAATCAGAAAATATAAAATTATTAAAAAGTTGTTGTGCATCACAATTGATTGAATTCTGAACATAACATTTTTTTAATTAAAAAAATGTTAAACTAAAACAAAAAATATGAATTTTCGACAAAATAGTTCAATCTCACCAGATGAAATTTGTAACAAAAGAGATAATTTACAAATAAAAAATATGATTTTTTTAATTAGAGATGAATTTCTAAGACAGATTTTGCGGTTAATACAGACAAAAATTTCGTCCAAAATGTTGAATTTTAAGACTGAGAGATAAGCTTTATGCCGAACACTTGAATTTCAAGCGAAATAATTAACTTTCAAGCAAAAATATTAATTTTCAACCAAGGAAATAATTATCTACTAAAAAAGACATATTTTCGACAAAATAAGACATTTTTAACGAAATAGTTGAATTTTATATAAAAAATGTCAATCAACAAATTTAAGAGTTAAACTTTTATTTAACAATTTAATTGAGAAAATACGAATTTAAAACGAATTTCCCAAACAAAAAGGCCAATTTTTAACAAAAGAGTTACACTTTTAAATACGATCATTTTTTAGTCAAAAGACAAAAAATCGAAGTTTAAAAAACGATCAACTGATTTAATGAAGCAAATTATTTAAAACATTTATTAGAAAGCAATTGTTTGTACTCACAACATTATTTTCAAAACGTGAACTAAGACAACTCACCTGGAACAAAAAGAATAAAGCAGCATCATTAGAGATTGGTAATACAAAAATTGAATCACAAGTTTTTTTCCACTTAATTATAAATTTAATTAATTTACGTTGTGCAAAAGAGTTTGATTTTCAATTGAAGAAATACATTTTTAATTCAAAAGATAAATTTCTACCAAAACAAAAAACAATTTTTACCAAAATAAGTCAACCAAATAGTTGAATTTCGGAGCTGATAATACGATAATTTTTACCAAATAAGATGAAGTTTGTACAAATATCAATTTTTTTAAACAAGAAGATTAATTTTTAACAAATCTTGCAAACTTGCAAAAAAGGGAAAATTTTATCAAACGAGCAACAAAAACGTGAGAAGTGATTTTGACTGCCCCCCCCCCCCCTGCCTGTAAAACACTAACCTTTTTCCGTAATTATTATTTCTTACAGCTGCCGATCATGAGCCATTCGACGTTGGAGCTTTAGACGTAATGTTTCGCGCAACAGGTGCATTCGGAATTGCCTTACAAATTGGTCATGGGGATTCCGCACATATTGCAATTTTTCCTATAATTGGAGGAGTGGTCGATGGTAATTAGAAATAATTTTTGGTTTGCGAAGTGAATTTTTCCGTGTGTACATCTGACTCCCGGTTTAACTACTCCCGGTTTAGTAATTCCTAGCACTGCTGGCCCACGCAGTTTTTCAGCTCACGGGACGAGTGGCGGTTGCGACTCTTTTCTAAAAAACACCAGCATCGTAGCGAGAAGGCGCAGTGCGTGGGTACTCACATGAGAAGATTGCGCAATATTATGCATTCCACTTTAAACCGGTTTAGACAGCCCTGAATGTTTACGTTTCGATACAATTTAGTATAGTTTTAAGTTAAGAATATTGATAATAATAAAATTAATTATTGAATATTTTTTATTGCTGTGCCAATAGTGCAGAGTGACGCGGTCCAAGCTGAAGACGCAGATATTATAAAACGTCAAGATATGCCTGTTGCAATATATGTTCAGGCATTACGAAGATATCGCAAGCTTCGTATAATCAGTCAGGTATAAAATGAATATAAAAATTTTCAATATTAAATTTTGAGGGTTCTGGATGTAATGGAATTTCACAATACAAGTACATCATAAACTTCATGAAATTTAAGGAATTTCTGGAATTCAAAGTAATTCAAAGAATTCAAGGAATTCTCGAAATTCATATAACGCCCGGAATTCACGAATTTCATTAAATTCATAGAATTCACAGAAATCCTGAAATTCTCTGAATTGAAGAAATTCACGTAATTTAAGAGATTCACGGAATGCGTGGAATTCAACGAATTCACATAATCACAAAATTCAAGAAATTAATGGAATTTACAGAACTCACAAACGTCATTGAATCCAAGAATTCACGAATTTAAGAATTCAAGGATTTCACTGAATTCCAAACATTTTAACAGTGTAAATATTCGAAATTTCAATAAAATATAGTCCCAATCTATTCTATGTTCTATCCCGTTACGTACATTTACGAAAATATAATATTTTACAATATTGGATATAATATTTGTCATAGAACAATTTATTGAATATATTTTGTTACAGAATTTAGATTTAAAAATTTAAAAATCCATTAAATTCTTAATTTTGCTGATTGGTTTTAATTGATTTCAGACCCCACCGCCCCACCAGCCCCAACAGCTCCAACAGAACGAACAGTCCCAACAGACCCAACATAACCACAGGGGCAACCATTCTCGATAGCAATGATACTTCCCACGTCATAAGGCCAGTATAAGTTGACGATGATGTCGCAGAAGGCCATTAACGATAGAAAAAACAATGTTAAATTAATATAATAAATAAAGAGATTTAACATTAACAAGGATTTTTAATAATCGCATTGCTAAAATTCCACATTTGCGTAAGGGTATTTTATATTTCGCGAATCTAGAGTCAAACGACCAAACTTGTACCGCAACAAACAAAAAATTCTTCTATTGCAATATGAAAAAATAAAAAATTTCGGACAAAAATAAAAAAGAGGAAAGAAAACTGAGAAGGCCACGAACCACATCCCCTTCCTTCTTTTTTTCTTTCTTTTTTTCGACAATCTGTTGTAAACACACTAGAAATATCTGTCATAAATACATCAGAAATAGAGACACTAAAAGAAAAACAAGATTCAGGAAACTTCACCATTAAATTCTGTTTTTTTCCTCTTTTTTTGTCCGAATTTTTTTCAGATTAAAATAGGAGCATTTTTTGTTTGTTTGTTGCGATCCAAATTTGGTCGTTGAATTCTTGTTTTTTTCAGGAATTTGCTTCAGAAAAATTATTATTCGAGATAATAATTAATAATTAAGAATTGAGGTTTCAAAAGTGAAAAGTTATAGTTAGCACATTAAAATTTCCAAAAAGATTGAAAATTAATTGATAGTAATATTGTGAAAATTTTCGAGAAAAAATTCTAAAATATTATAGTATGATTCATTAGGATGATCTAAATGAGTAATTTGATTGAGGCAATTATCTAGTTCTTTTTTTGATAAAAAAAATTTCAGCAAAGGCTCTTTTATTCGGATTATTTTCTTTGTGTAAAACTTTAAGATCATTCCAAAGAAAAAAATTAGGAATATTATCATTAAAATTATTGCGCAAATGGTCGTTAAGAAAATTATCACAATTTAGTCTAACTAAACTGTTTAGATTTTATATTGAAAGTAGTACTAACTTTTTAAGTTTTTAACTGTCTTTTTATATTTTCTGAAATTTTACCATAGTAAGGAATAATAAATTTGCTTTTAGGATCAAATTTTTTTTCGGTAATGTTATCAGGATTATGAATTAAATTTTTGTTATTAAGTGCTTTTAATCTATTATCTATATGTTTCTCAATAATATTTTGTGGAAAAATATTTTTTTAAATGTTTTTACTGGAAATCAATATTAAAAAAAATACGATTTTTGAACCAAAAATTTCATAAATAAACTTTTAGTCAAAAAATAAATGTTTAAACAAAGAGCTTGATTTGTAACTAAAACTATTGAATTTTTCAACTGTAATGATAGTTTCATTTTCAGTTAAAAAAAGAAAATTCAACCGAAAAGAAACAAATTTGCAACAAAATAGTCCAATTTTTGACAAAAACATTCCTTTTCGTCCAAATAAAAAACAAGTTTTCAACCAAATATCTAAAATTTTAGTAAAAATGCTGAATCTTCAACAACAACAAAAATAATTTTCAACTTTAAAGATGAATTTTTGAGTAACCGTTAAATATTTAACTGCAATACTTGAATGATTAACCGAGAAGAAGAATTGTTAAACAAAAAGATAAATTTTTAAAGAAAAAGATCATTATCTACAAAAAATTGCTTTTTCTAAATACCTAAATTTTCAACGAAATAGTTTAATTTTCAATTGAAAAAGACAGATTTTCGACCAAATTAATAAAAAAAATAATTTTCAACAAACAAGCTTATTTTTCAACCCAGCAAATATGTTTCTAACCTAAAAAAAAGAATTTTCAACAGAAGTGATAAATATTTAACTAAAATGCTTGAGTATTTAAACAAAAAGAAGAATTTTTAAATAAGGAGATTTACTTTTAAAGAAAAAATTTATTTTATATCAAAAAAATAGATATTTTAACACCATACGTAATAAATATACGTGAAAATAGTTAATTTTTCTACTGGAATAGTTCAGTTAATTTCCAACAAACTAGTTACATTTTTTAAAAGTGTCACCATCCAGCATTCCAATACATGTATTAGAGCGTTTGTGAGACAAAATTGTGCACAGGGAAATTACAGAATTCAAGGAATTCACAGAATTAACCGAATCCAAGGAATTCTCAAAATTCATGAAATTCACGGAATTTATGACATTCATGAAAGTCACGTAATTTATAGAAATGAAAGAATTCACGAAAACTATTTATTGATTTATTGAATTCAAGGAATTTATGAAATACAAGGATTTCAAGAGAGTCACAACATGTATGGAATTCACGGAATCAATTGAATTCTAGGAATTCACGGAATTCATGGAATTACAGAAATTGAACGAATTCATGGAAATCACCGAATTCGCAGAATTCAGGGATTTAAAGGAATTCGCGAAATTTATGGCATTCATGAAATTTACGGAATTAATGTTATTCCAGGAATTCGCGAAATTCACAGAATTCATGGAATCCCTGGAATTAAAGAAATTCATTGAATTCAAAAAATTCGTGGAATTTGCGAATTTATGGATTGCACGGAATTCAAGGAATTACGGAATACATGGGAGTCATGGAATTCATAAAATTCACGAAATTCATGGAATTAATGTAATCGAAGGAATTCAAAGAATTCACTGAATTCAAGGAATTCACGAAATTCATGAAATTAAAGGAATTCAAGAAATACATGAAAATTGTGGAATTCACAGAATTGAGGGAGTTAAATGAATTCAGGACATTGATAGCATTCATGAAATTTACGGAATTAATGGAATTCAAGGAATTCCTGGAACTGACGGAATTCACGCAGTTTATGGAAATCACGGTAGTCATTGAAATCACGGAATCCACTGGATTTGCCGAATTCACGGAATTCACCGAATATAAGGGATTTATTTAATTTACGGAATTCACGGAAATCACGGAATTGAAGGAATTCAACGGAGTCACAGAATTTATGGAATTCAAGGACTTCGTAGAAGTCCTTGAATTCCGTACATTCTGTAAATTCCTTAATTTTTAAAAAATTTCATTAACTTATGGCATCTCATGAATTCCGAGAATTTCGTGAATTCCATAAATTCCAAAACTTCCTTGAATTTCACGAATTAGTAAAATTCCGGAAATTGTTTTAATTCCGTGAAATTCAATATTTCCGTTATTTTCATTAATTTCGCGCATTCCATGAATTCCGTTATTTCCATCATTTCAATGAATTCCGTTAATTCCATGAATTTTGTGAATGCTACAAATCCTCGAATTCCATAAATACAGTGAAGTCCATTAATTCCTTTAATCTCTGGAAATTCATGAATATCTTCAATATCTTGTGTTTCGAGAATTCTTTGGATTTCATGAATTCCTTGAATTCCTAAATTTCGAGAATTCTGTGAATTCAATGAATGGCCTGAATTCGGTAAATTGCGTGAACTCTCTGATTTTCTTGAATTCAGTTAATTCCATACATTCGTTATATGAGCTCCATTTTGGTCTTTATCCGAAATTTTGTTTTGCCAGGAACAAGTTCTCTGAGAAAAGATTTACTTTTTCTTTTAGATTTTTCGCTTCAACAGGTGTCGGGATAGCCAGCCGCAAGCGTGATACAGAAGTGCTACTTCCAATACATGTAGTGGAAGTTTTCAACATAAATTTTTTTACAGTGTTGTATTAATGTAAAGTTCGTTAAACGAAAAGATTCTAATATTGACATTTTCAAGGAAACTAATTCTAGTTCATCTTTTTTCTGATAATGAAATGCAAATTGCGTAACTCGATATCTACATGCAATTCATTTTAGTTAATGATGAGCCAATTGCTCTGATATATATATGCAAACGAATAACCATTTAGCATCTTATCAGTTACAGCCCCGGAAATTTTTAAAGAATCATTTCATGGTCTTCAGAAAAATAAATATTTTACGTCTACTTTACTACAGTTTCATGTTATGATTTTTCTTTCTTGTATTCGTAAGTAAAATATATTAGCAGCTCATATATTATAGTATGCTATATATAGATATCAACTATACTTAAAGATTAGGCTTTCGTTGAGTATATACGAAAAAGTAAAAAAATATCTTGCATCTTAAAATATCTTACACACAGATATCGACTGTATTATAAAATTCGGTTTTCGTACTTTAAAATAGGTAAAACATATGTTATGATCATCTACGTCGACTTTTTCATCTTGGATGAAAGCATGTGTTTCAACAATTATTATATGTTTATGCATATAATAAAATACTAAATTAAAAATATCTTTAAATATTTTACATCGGGCATAGAATATATTGAAGAATAGAAGGAAAAATGTTAAAATCTTTTTAAAACTTTAAAATAGTTCAAACATGTTATCATTGTCTAAGTTAAGTTTTTCATATGGAATGCTAACATACGTTTTCGTGTATCGAAAAAGTTGAAAAATGTTATCATTCTATACATTTTATCGTTTTGGGTAATCATTTGTTTACTGACAAAATATCGTATTGTTATAAAGTCATTTGTGACAAATTATTTGTTATTATTTTTTTTTAATGAAATAAAATGCACCAATACAAATATTTTTTCATGGATGACGTTGATTTTTTCATCCCAAAAATTATTTTTGATAATTAGCACAACTATACTGAATCAATTAGTAATTATTTTTATACGAACGCGGATTATCCGAATTCATAATTATATACTTATTAAGCTTTTTTAATGCAAATTATTCCACACAGACGAATTTAGTGCAAGAAATGTTTTATTTATATTCTTCGTCAACAGTCAAAATTTATAATTATTTGAGTAATGATAATATGAGAAAACAAGTTTTTTATTATTTGGTTGAGAATTTATTTATTTTGTTAACAATTAAATGTAACAATTAAAATGTAACAATTTTTGTATAAAATCTACCAATATTTATTTAATTCCTTTTTTAAAATCAAAATCAATTTTTTTAACCGAAAATTTATCTATATTTTATTTTTGGTTTTACAATGATATTTTTACTTGAGAATTCATGTATTACGAAGAAAGTCCATCCCTTTGGAGTGAAAATTTAACAATTTTGTAAAAAATCATACTTTTTTTTCCTTTTTTTATTTGGGAATTCATGGTTTGAGTCAAAAATTACAATATTTTAATGAATTTTTTTATATTAACTTTTTAAACGAAAAATGTAACTATTCAAATTTTGGTAAAAAATGAATCTCTTTTGGTTCAAAATTTCACTATTTGACTATTGTATGTATGTATTTAATCTCTCTCTTTTACGGATTTGAGGGCCACCGCTCCCTGTACATATATTTACAATTCCATCCTTAGTCTAACTTAACTATTACTTATATTCTACTCTTTCGCATTACGCAGGATAAACAATAGTAACAGTAGTGATATTAATTCCTAAAATGAGCGAGCTTCCAGGGCTTCCGTTTCCTCTTACCATACAAAAAATTCATTTTCCACGATATTGAAAACAATTTTCGTTTTTTACTGTCCCTTTTCAGGATCACCTGTTTGGCTCTGCTCTACCCCTTGCTTTCCCTTACTTCATCCAATTTCTTCATACACATCACTCCCTGTCCACTACCGTCCAAGATCCATCTTACACACTCATCCACACCCAACTGTCCCTCTTCCTCTCCTGTACATCTCTCTAATACATGTGCCCATGACTCCATTTCGTATCCACATACTCTGCATAAATTCTCCTCTTCATTCATCCA
>NC_046664.1:21706181-21725461 GCF_010883055.1 Belonocnema kinseyi
CTTCCAAACGTAATTTATTTTGCTCTTTCTATTTCTGAAACACATCACCTTTGTCTTATCTACGTTCACCGTCAGCTCTTTTGTTCCCACATACTCTTCGAACATTCTCATCATTAGGTTCATCCTCTTCTCATCATCTGCTAATAGAACTACATCGTCCGCGTATGCTAGTGAGTATAGTTTGCTATTACCCAAAGCCGTTCCTCCTTTCCCTTTCCCTTCAGCTTCTCCTCTAAGTCTGCCAATATGATACTAAATAGTAACGGACTCAAAGGGCACCCTTGCCTTAGACCTCGGCTTGTCCAGAAAACCTGCCCTTTTTTCTTTCCTATTTTCACCCTAATCCTGGTTTCAGTAAAAATTCTAAACACGATGAGCACCTAAAACAATGAAAATAATTTTACACATTTATTTTTTTACTCATACTTATTTGTCGATTTGCAAAGAATTGCAAATCTTATTGTTTATATTAATTTTTTACAATTTTTAGACGATTTAGTCCAAAATCGTGTCAGTGTTCAACATACAGGAATGAAAAAAATCTGAAACGAATCAAATCGAAAGTTACCTGCAAAGTGCTATAACTCAAGTGGTAATATCATATTTTATCAATTTATAAATAAACTTTTTTTGAAATTATAAGCATATTGATTTATACAAACATTCCTTAGAGCTTTTTATTTCATGTTTCAAATTATAAACACGATGAGCACACACAAAAATTCATAAGCGAGGGCTGGTTTGGTCACGTGGTCACCGTAAAATATCCCCTTAAAGTCTGGAATTCAGTTCATTTAGTCAACAATGCTTTTCCTAATTATTCGAACTCTATACACTTTTCCGAAGGTTTTTGGTATGCTAAATCTGAATCTGATGTTCAAATTTCTCAATTGGCTCTTGTTTCCGAGATATATTAACCTAAAAGTGCAAACACAGCAATTTTTGCCCTAAACAGAGGTAAACATACCAACATAACAATTTCTAAATGTGATATCTCAGCAAAAACAGACGATATTTCAGCAAACTCAATAGCATTCGAAAGGGCGAGACTTATACTTTAAAATGGCGTTTATAATTTTTTGATTGAATGAAAAAATTTTATGCTACATAACCCCAAATATAGGTAAAAATTGCTGTTTTTGCACTTTTAGGTTAGGATATCTCGGAAACTAGAACCAATGGAAAAATTCGAACTTCATATTCGGATTCAGCATGCCAAAAACTTTCAGAAAAGTATATTCTGTTTTCTGGGTGAAAATTTTGTCGCCCTGTGTAATTTTACACATTTATTTTTTACTCGGATAATTTCTTTCAAAATTATTACTCAAAATCGATATACAAACGCAATTAATCGTCTTATTTAATATATTCCAAGCCTTTAACATGGTCAAAACTAAAAAAAATGTCATAACCAAGGACTAGTTTGGTCACGTGGTCACCATAGAACAAGACCTTAATAATTTTCAAATGCGTCATGTATATTTAATATTATCCTATACAAATAAAATTCTTTAAAATCTCTAAAATTATTATTATGATTGTGGAAAATATTTCTTATCCTTGCAGATTTTTTTTTACAGATGAAAGTACTTGAACAACCAAAGAGGTTAGATTTTAGACATTTCGAACAATTAAATTATCAAATTAGAATTTACTCTTGATTGTACTAAGCTATAAAAATTTATAATTCGTTCGAAGCTAGAAAATAATTTTCTGTCTTTCATTATAAAACACTAATAAAAATTCATTAGGCTATAAAAAATAACTATTGTTACAAATGTATCAAATATTTCTAACGCTTTACATTATAAAGAATAGGATTTATAGAATAAGTAAATATTGATAAAGTTGTAGAAAAAAAACTGTAATTGTGAATTATAACTTTAAAAAAAATACTGTTTCTTAATTTTTTACTATAACTTTAATCAATTTCTTTGTTAATATTATTCATAATCCCTGTTACTAATCATTTTCGTTTCAAAAAAATAGTTTAATTTCATATTTTATTCACGATCTCTCTTTTAAGTTTTAATTTTATGGTATAAAGTAAGCCTTTATTGTTAGATATTTGCAAAGTTAACAAAAAAGATTGCAATCTTTAACAACAATTGTAACGAATTGGAAATTTTTTTCAATTTTTTTATGACAACTTTAATGAATTATTTTATTGATTAACATTTATTAATTAATTATTTATTTGAATAATTATTTATGAATTTATTAATTAATTAACAGTTTTAATGCATATTTTACTCATTATCTCTCGTTCACATAAAATTTTTGTTATTGTACAACGCTTATTTGGTAATTGTTTTTTGCACGAATAGCTGACCGACATTTTGGATCAAATCTAAAAAAAATCTAAATTATTATTAACTTTTATTTTATATCTTTCAAAAATATCTGAATATAAAGAAAATGTCCAGATTGACGAATATTAGAAAAAAGTCTTTTTTCAACAAATTTTTAAAGGTTTTAAAATCGTGAAAAATGTGTTAAGATTCCTGGAAAAATTTGAAGAGATTTTTCATCTTGAAAAATAAATTTGAGGATAACATTGAGAAAGATTTGAAAACATTTCAAATGATTTTGTACAAATTTCAAAAGAAAATGTCGAGTTTTTTAAAGAAATAATTTTAAACTTTCCAGGAATACACAATTTGAGAATATTGTAAAATGATTTGATGAAACAAATCAATCCTTTCTTCGACCGTTGATATTTATTAATAAGTTTCAAATAGATATGAAAAAAATAATTATTTAAAACTTAAAAACATTTTAAAAAATTGAAAATAAATTTAAAGTGATTTTTTACATATTTAAAAAAATTATTATAAGACAATATTTAGGATTTCAAACAATTTTTAACCAAATTTAAATTTTTGAAGAAATCCAACAAAAAACAAATCATTTCAAATAGGTTCATGAATTGGCAAAATAGTGTCTTTACGACTGTAAAGCAAGTTAAACTTTTTTTTTTAAATATACAAAACAGAGACTACAATTTTTTAACCTTACAGAATTAAAAAATAAATGTAGGAAAATTCGAGCAAGTTAAAAAAATATATAGATGCTTCAGAATGATTAAAAAATCATTTTTAACTTGAAAAGATTTGTAAAAATATAGGTAAACTCTAGATTTTTGAAGATTTCAAACAACAAATTCAAAAGTATTGTGATAATTTTGAAAGGTTTTGAGAGAATAAACCAATTTTGTTAATATTCCTGATAAAATTCCAAATTATTTTTTATTTTTAAAAATAAATTTTTAAAAACTGTTTGAAATTTTATTAAGCATCTCAAAAGGTTTTCATAATTGCCGGAAAAAAATTAATGTTAAGATTTCGAAAAAAAAGTTCTAAGATTTTTGACAATTTAGAAAGGTTTCAAGAAAATAACAAACATTTCTTACGATTCGTGAAAATTTTTTTTATATATTTTTAAATTAATTTTTAAAGAAAATAAAAAAAATTTTTAAATATTTTCAAACATATCTAAAAAGAAAAATAAGATCTAGATGATTTTAAGGCAACTCTCTTGATTTTTGAATATTTTTGACAATTTTAGTAACAATTCGAGTCATACTAAAAAATATTTAGGAATTTTAGAAAATTAAAAAAAATTAAAAATATTTCCAAAATTTAAATGATTTTCAAATTTTAATACAATATTTTTTAATTTCTTAAAAAATAGTTTTTTTTTAGTTTATGGTGATTAGATGATTAATATATTTCAAAGGAATTAAAAAAATATATATAACTCCCATTCTTCAGGTTTTTGATTAATAGGTAATTAGTAATAAATAATAACTACTTTTTTAATAATTAAAAGACTTTTAAACTCCAGGAAAATAAAAAATCTAGATTCATTGGCATGCCATTTTTTAAGAACTTGCCTTAGTTAGGAATTAATTATTTATTTAACTAATTAATTATTGGCAGTAAAATTGATTTCCTTCGTTATACTGTAGTAACTTCAATACCCTTTTAAAATTCTTTTAAATTCTCAAAATCCCTTTAAAAATTTGTAATCTTTTGTAATATCGTAAAAATTTTTAAAAGCCCTTGAAATATTTTTAAAAAATGTTTTCTGTTTGCATGTACTATAATTATGTACATAATTTGTTTATAATAATTATGTTAAATCCTAAACTAAATATATTGTATACATCATGGTGACCAATGAGTTTTTTTGGGCATTGATTTAAAAAAAATTAATAGTGTAATCACCACTTTTGATATTTTATTTGTTTAAATAATGAATTCAACCATCTGAAATCTTTCCTAAAATATTTTTGAAACATTTAAAGGTATAAAAAGTTTTCTAGAAAATAATTTAAATAATTTTTAGTTTAAAAAAAGATTTAGCTCCTCAGATTTTGGTCAAAATATAAAATAAAGCACTTATATGAAAGTTATTTTTAGAAAAGGTTTCTCAATTTTATTTGGTTGGAATAATCATTTAAAAAAATACTGTGATGAAGACAATTTTTTTTCATATCCAAGTTTTGCACTCAACCCATGTTTTCCCCACCCTACTCTCAAAAATTTTAAGTTTCTTGAAATCTTTATCAATTTTTTATAATCTTAAAATATTTCAATTGATTTGTAAATCCTATAAATCCATCAAATATTTTATTTCTTACCAATATTTCCAAATTTTAGTTGGTTGTAGTTAATAAAAAATTGGGATACAAAAATGTTCGTTTTTTTTAAATCCAAATTTAACAACTTTTGAACAATGATTTACAACAGTACTTTTTGCGGGACTCATTTTAATCATTATAAATTATACGCAATACACAAAAAACTTGTCAATTCCTCGCAAGATATATAATTCTTAAATAAAATTTTCAAGGAAAGTAAATATAGTCTACTTATTTTACGACAATAAAAATACGGTTTACCGAACGTTTTATTGCGTCTCAACTTCATTTCTAAATATGAAGTAATTATTGTAAAAAATGAGCCAATCGCTTTGGTATATATACAAGAGAAACATATTCAACATCTTATCAGTTACAGGTCCGGCAGATTGTTAAAAATCAGTTCATTGGGTGCATGAAAATGAAAAATCTTATATATACTCTGCTGCCCTTCACTTTTGTGATGTTTATTAATTCTATCCGTAAGTAAAATCGAATACCAAATCAATCATATAATAAAAAATCCTACACCCAAACAGTTCACATATATGTTACCATTCTACGTATTTCATCGTGCTGGATAATTATGTATTTACCAAAAAAATATTTTCTTCTAAATATTTTGTTATTATATTTTTTTTAGAAAATTAATTTAAACGCAGTACCACATCCCGTTTTTTCATATATCTCGATATCTATCATATATTCATTATTAAAATATAAAATGATGCTAAATCAATCATATATTAAAATATATTATACTCAGATATCGATTATAAATAAAACTTAATTTTTCCTACTTCGAAACAGTTGAAAAATATGTTACCGTCGTATGTATTTCATTGTGCGTAATTATGTATTTACCGTGAAAAAAAGTATATTAATTATTATTATTATAAAATCCGTGTTTGTAAATTCATTTCTTTTATATTTAGTTATTAACTCCATATATCTTGGTATCTATTATTTTCATAATTAGAATCAAATATGATACTAAATCAATCATATATTCAAAAATATAATGAGCAGATATCGACTATATTTAAAAATTAATTTTTCCTACTTCGAAACAGTTGAAAAACATGTTACCGGTTTACGCATTTAAACGTGCGTAATTATGAATTTACGGTGAAAAACGTATATTAATTATTGTTATAAAATCACTATTTATAAAATATTTTCTTTTATATTTTTTTTATAAATATCGAGTCAATATCCAGTTTTACACCTGCGATGTCAACATATGTTCAAAAAATGTCACCAATTATTTTAAAAAACTGGAATTTATACAAAAGAAAAAAGAATTTTTAAACCACAAAGACGAATTTTTCAAAACTTAATATGACTTTTCAGCAAAAAAATTAATTTTCCACGAAACTGATGCATTTTTACCCAACAAAAATGAAATTTCAATCCAAGAAAAATATTTCTTTACCAAAAAAGGAAAATGTTCAACTTAAAAAGATTAATAAAGATAAGATAGTTAAACTTTCAACACGAGAGATACATTTTCAACTAAAAATGAAAATTATGAAAAAAAATTATTTCCTTATAACTGATTCAACCAAATCTTTTTAAAAAAGTTGTTAAATAGTTACATTTTCCACTAGAAAAAATTTCAGTTGACTTTTCATCATAAAAATATGAATTTTAAGAAAGAAATATGTTTCTACCAAAGAAATTAATTTAAATTCAAATGACGAATTTTTAAACAAAAATTATGACTTTTTGACAAATTGTTGAATTCTCTACCAAATAGTTGAATTTTTTCAAAAAGGACGATTTTTCTTTTAAAACAAATAAATTTAAAAAAAAAAATTTTTTTTACAGTTAAAGTTTTGTGCAGAAAAGATTCCAGTTGACTTTTCAACATCAGGATATGAATTTTGTAAAAAAATTAGTTTCTACGAAAAAATTGAATTCTTAATTCAAAAAGACTAATTTTTTTAAACAAAAACGACGATTAAAAAAAATAGTTGAGTTTTCATCCAAAAAAGACGTTTGAATAAAAAACGACCAATTTTTTTGAAAAGTTCAACTTTTTTTCAGAAAATATTTTAGTTAATTTTTCAAGACTGAAATATAAATTTTAAACTTTTAAACAAAAAGTAAATTTTCTACAAAACAGTTAAATTATCAACAAAACAATAAAATTTTGAACCAGAAGTATGAATTTTTAACAAAATAATTTAATTTTCAACCAAACAGTTGCATTTTTATCTAAGAAAGACGAAATCTCTCTTGAAACAGGTAAATTTTTTTTTTAGAAAAAAGAATTTCTACGAAATAGTAAAATTTTCAAGATAAGAGAAGAATTTTCCACGAAAAGGTCTGGCTTTTAATAGAAAATTTTGAATTTTCAGATAAACAGTTGCATTTTTGTCCAAGAAAAATGTAATTTCTGCTGAAACAGGTGAATTTTACAATCAAAAGGGCCAATTTCCAAACAAGAGTTGAATATTCAAACGAACAGTTGTATTTTTATTAAAAACAGATCAATTTTGAAAAAAACTTAAAAATATAGTTAAATTTTCATCCAAATAAGATTCCATTTCACTTTTTAACACCAAAATATAAATTGTACACAATTCGTCAATTTTCTATTAAATAATCAAATTTTTCAAAAAAAAATATGACTTTTTAACAAGATTGTTAAATTTGAAACGAAAAAATTGCATTTTTGTCAAAGAAAAAGGAAAATTCTAGTAAAACAGGTAAATTTTCAACAACAAAAAAAAGAGTTGAATTTTCATCCAGAAAGATTTCAATTGATGTCTGAACACAAAAATACGAATTTTAAACAAAAAATAAATTGTATAGAAAATAGTTGAATTTTCAACACAACAGTTAAATTTTTATCCAAGAATTATGCAATATTTCTATTAAAATTCATTTTTAACATAAGGCTTCTAAAAAGACTTGAATTTTTAACCCAAAAAGACGAATTTTTATAAAAAAAGTTGAATTTGCAACCAAAAAGAATATATGTTAAAATTTTTTTTGAATTTTCAACCAAATAATATAATTTGTAAATAAAAAAATAATGTTAAGTACGGTCCCATAGGTTTATCACGCTATAGCACTTCAAGAATTAAATTTCGAGATTCTTTATAGATCAGGATTTGGGGCTTTTTTGGCACCAATTACAATTTTTGGACTATTTTACTTTTTACAAAAAATCAATTTTCTTGTGTACGTGTTGGCTTACATTTTCTCAGCACCTCCAACATCTAAATTAAAAAATAATAAAAATTCAATTCCACCAGAATTTTAGACTTTTCTGGACTTTGGAAATCCGCAAAGAAAATTTCTACACAACAAACCTTAAATTCCAAAATCACCCAGTGGGCAAAAAATTTGCCGACGTCTTTACGATATCTTTACGACATCGTTACGACAACTTTACGACATCCTATGTCCATATCGTTTCGGTGTCTTTGCGATATCGTAAAGACATTGTCAAATCAGACGACTTATTTACGACATCGGAAAGACACTTTAACGACATGGACATAGGATGTCGTAAAGTTGTCGTGAAGAGGTCGTAACGATGTTGTAAAGACATCGCTAAACTTTTTAAATCCCACCATATTTTTGGGATTTTTTAGGATTCTCAAAAATACGTGATAAACTTCATGGATATTTAACAAAAAAAGTATTTCATCAACTGTTATAAAATAATTTTTCATAAACTGTCAGTATTTATTAATTTTTTTGAAACCAATTTAAATGCATATTACTAGACAAATAATGGGTGGACCAATAAGAAAATTTTTTTCAAGTGTGTTAATAAAAAAATCCCTGTATTCCTTTTTACAGAATCAATGAATTGGAATTCTGGTGGTCAGGGGAGACCACGCTATAATCATGAACTCTATGGTGAACGACCACGCTACAATGACATAGTGAACTCTAATGGGCGTGCTATCACTGTCCCCCTTGGCGGACAGACTCATGATATTGAGGGAAAGAAGTATATTCCTGACGGTAATGAGAAAACGCTAACATAACCTAAAATTATTAAAAAGTTGTGAATTTTATACCAGCCCCATGTAGACCCAGTGGGCACAAAATTTGGCGACATCTTTACGACATCGTTACGACATCTTTACGACAACTTTACGACATCCTATGTCCATGTCGTTTCGGTGTCTTTACTATAGCGTAAAGACATCATCTGATCATACGACTTATTTACGATATCGTAAAGACACCTTAACGACATGGACATAGGATGTCGTAAAGTTGTCGTAAAGATCTCGTAAAGACGTCGCCAAACTTTGCGCCCACTGGGGAGTTCTGGGTCGGTTATATTACTTTGAGAACGGTAACGAGAATGAGAATACTACCGAGAATATAACCGAGAAATAAATTCTCTGAGAATTTATGAGAACCTCAGAATTTATTTTAATTAATAGAAAATTGCATTATTTTGTTCACATTTCGGTTGAAAATTTAACACTTTTTTTGAAAGTTTGTCTTTTATTTTAAAATTAACCTGCTGTAGCAGATATTAAATCATTTTTTGATAAAAATGCAACTGTTTCGTTAGAAATTAAGCTGTTATACTTTTTTTTTGAAAACTTAACTATTTCGTAGAAAATTTACTTTTTGTTTAAAGTTTATATTTTGGTGTTGAAAAATGAACTGAAATATTTTCTGGATAGTTCCACTTATAAAAAAATTTGTTTTTTATTACAAATTCATCTGTTTTAGTACAAAATTGATCTTTTTGGATTAAAATGCAACTGAGTTAACTGGAACCTTTTTTGGATGAAAACTCAACTTTTTTGTAATAAAAAAATATTTTGCTTTACGATAAATTTTATATTTTTTGATAAAAATGCAACTATTTGTTGAAGATGAATTTTAAAAAAATGAGATTAATTTTAAAAAAAGATTAATTTTCAACGAAATAGATGAATTTTGAAAAAAAAGATGCAAAATTTCAACAAAAAACGGAAATCACATTTTGAAATACAAATTTTTTTATCCCAACTGATGAATTATCAAGATAAATGATGATTCTTCATCTGGAATAGTAGTTGCATTTTATGCAAAAAAGATGAGTTTTCAACTAAAACAATGAAAAACAAAAAAATTAATTTTTACTAGAAAAAGATAAATTGTCAACCAAAACTGAAATAATTACGTTTTAAGTTAAGAAAAATCAATTTTCAACAACAAAATTAATTTTGAACTAAAAATTGTCATCATTTTATAATCAAAAATTGAATAAATTTTGAGTTAATAAATAATTGTTCAACCAAAGAGATGAATTTTTAACTAAAATTATAGAATATTCAACTGCCACAATAGTTACATTTTTAGTTAAAAAGAATAATAATTTTCAACTAAAAAACAATTTAACAAAATACTTAAACTAAAGAAGAAGAATTCTCAAAATAATACTTCAATTTTCAAAAAAAAAGAAATGTATGTTGAACTAAAATGATAAATCTTCGCATAAAACAAGTAATTTTTTAACAAAATAGTTCAACTTTCGACAAAATAGTTCAAGTTTGTACCAAATTCTTTAATTTGAAAACCGAAAATACAAATTTGTTTGCAAAATAGTTGGAGTGTCATTAAAAGAGATACATTTTTAAGTAAGATGATAAAAATTCAACCAAGAAAAATTAATTTTATACTAAAAAAGACAAATTTTCTAAAAAATAACATTTCTTGAGCATATGTTCTTAGAAATGTGACTCTTTGAAAACTTCTTTTATATTCAATTTTTTTTTTTTTTAAATAAATCCACTTGTTCCGCTAGGAATCGAAAGGAAAACTTTTTTCCAGAAATGCACGCATCATTATGCCAGGTGTTACAAGTCAAATTTTGCAAGGAATCTGTATTATTATCAAAGAATAACAGAATTTCTTAACGTCTTTACAAACTAGATGGAGCTAAAAAATTAACATTTTTTTACATTAAATTTTTTCTGCAAAATGATCTTCTCCTTTCGCCCCTCTGGAAATCAAACAACAGAACTTTTGATTCTCATTCAGTTACTTTCCCACTAAGCTACTGGAGAGCGAAAGGAGAAGATCTTTTTTTAGAAAAAATTTAATTTAAAGAAATTGTAATTCATAGCTCCATCTAGTCTGTAAAGAGGTTAAGAAATTTTGTTATTCACTAATGATAATACAGATTCCTTGAATATTATAATTGAAATTATTAATTTCAATTATTATAATTGAAATGAATACCAAGCATTCGTAAGACAAAAAGCAGTTGTTTACAATAAAACTAATTAACTTTGTTTTTAGTATGATACGCAGATTTGAAAATCTTACTTTAAAAATGATTTTGACCACGTTCGTTCCATGTAAGACAATATATAGAAATTACCCCCCCCCCCCCCCCCCCCCCAAACCAAAAGATTTTACATGATTTATGCGTGGAACCTTTACAATAATCAGAAACAACTTTTTTTTGCAGTCAGAAATAATGTGCCTATAAAGATTAAACTTCGGGATATTATAGTGCGTGATGGAGAGGATTATGCAATAGGCGAAAGACCTGGTCGATTTCCGAACAGCACTTTAATAAGAATCACAAAACCTCCAAGAAAAGCGGACTTTTATAGAATAGGTGGACGAGCTGATCGAGGTAATTACAAATATTTTAGGCACGAATTCCATGCATTACGCGAATTCCATGAATTCCACGAATTCCGTGAATGCCATGAATTCCACGAATTCCGTGAATTCCATGAATTTCGTGAATTCTGTAAATTCCTTGAATTCCATGCATGCATTGAATTCCATGCGTTTCTTTAATTCGGCGAACTCCATGAATTCCACGAATTCCGCGATTTCCGCGAATTCCACGGATTCTGTGAATTACGCGAATCCCACGAATTCAGTGAATTTAATTAATTTCGTGAATTCCATAAGTTCCGTGAATTCGATGAATTCCGCAAATTCCATTCCTTATGTGAATTCCATTATTTTGGCGAATTCCGTGAATTTCTTTAATTCGTTGAATTCAATGAATTCCTTGAAATTCACAAATTTCACGAATTCCATGAATTCCGTGATTTCCGCGAATTCCTATAATTCTAAGAATTCCGCGACTTCCGTGACTTCTAAGAATTCCGTAAATTTCGCGAATTCTGTAAATTTCGTGAATTACACGGATTCCGCAAATTACATGAATTCTGTGAATTCTGTGAACTCCCTGCACTTCGTGAATTCTATGAATTCCTTAATTGTCATATATTCATTAAATATTGAACAAAAGATCATTTTTAACCAAAAATTGAATAATTAAATTTTTAGTCAAAGAATTAAAGTTCAACCAAAGAGATGAATTTTTAACTAAAATTGTGAAAGAGTTTTCTATGAACAATAACTTGCAAAGAAGAAGGTAATTTTCTAAAAAAATTGATTTTTAAACAAATATCCGGATTTTGAATCCAATACTTGATTTTTTCAATAAAAAAGAAGATTTTCAATCCAAATTATTAAATTTTCCACTACAATGATGAATCTTTAACTGCGTTAGTTAAATTTTTAGTTTAAAAACTTGTTTTTCATGAAAGTAGTTACATTTTCAATTAAAATTACGATTCTACAAAAAAAGTAATTTTTTACAAAATAATTTAACTTTCAACCAGTTAGTTAGATTTTTTACTAACAAAAGATCAATGTACCTAAAATTTAGAAAAGGAAACATTCAAGTTATGACAAATTCCGACTGGGAATTATATTTTTGTACTAAAATTCCCTATACTAAAATAAAAACGAGAAATATTTTCTAAAATCTGCGAATGTAGATTCTATTTTTTAATAAAAAATAATTTTTTAATTAATTTATAAATATTTTTCTTACTTTTTCAGGTGTTCTAGTTGAGATGGTCCAACCTGCAGTCAACGATGTTTTGAAACGAGATGGAAAAGTTATCGCAATATATGAGCAAGGCTTCGAGTGGCGCGAGCTTGTGGAAATTGAGCATGCACATGTAATTATTCCTAAAGCAGGTAACATGAAAAATAACATACAATTTCCAAATACCGGTCAAAATTTTACATTCAGCACTTTTTTTAATGATTAAGCTCTCTTCAGTTGAATTTGAATAGTGCCGCTCTCAATAGTGCCGCCCTTAATAGTGCCGTCCTTAGTAATGCCGCTCTCAAAAGTGCCGTTAATCCCAATCCAAGCTCGGACTCTGCCCCCACTCTTGCGCTTTCCTCTAATCGCCCTAAGTTCAGAAGTTCGGACTTGACTTTCTCAATAATGCCGCGCCAAAAAAAGAATTTTCATTTTAAAAAATGCAATTTTCAAACCAAAATATGACTTTTTAGCAACGAATCAATTTTCCATGAAACTGATGCATTTTTTCTCAACAATCGTGAAATTTTAAACCAAGAAAATGATTTTTTTTAAATAAACAGTACAATTTTCAAACAAATATATAAGCCTTCAGAAAACAGTACATTTTTAAAAATGTATTTGAATTTTTAGTATAAAAATATCTAAAAAAAATTTAATTTTCAGTGAAAAAAAAGAATGTTTAACCAAAAAAGATGAATTTTTGACAAAACTGCTCAACTCTACCTAGTAGTTGCATTTTTATCCACGAAAGATAATATTTCTCTTAAAACAGATGAATTTTCATTTTAAAAAAATGAATTTTTAATCCAAAACAACGTACTTTTCCAAGCATTAATTTGTAACAAAATAGTTGGATTCTCTACCAAATAGTGGAATTTTTATCCACGAAAGATTAAATTTGTAGTGAAACAGATGAATTTTTAATTTAAAAAAAGCGAACAAACTTCTTTGTTAAAAGATGAATTTTCATCCAGAAAAGATTTCATTCCATTTTTAATACCAGAAAATAAATGTTAAACAAGAAGTAAGACTTTTAATAAAACAGTTTAATTTTCAACAAAGCAATTGAATTTGTATCTAAGAAATTAAAAATTTATCTCAAAACAGATTAATTTTTGATAACAAAAAAATTTGTTATTTAAAAAAAGTATTTGAATTTTTATCCAGAAAAGATTTCAGATCTTTTTTCAACACCAAAGTATTAAATTTAAACAAAAAGTCGATTTTTTTTTAAAATAGTTAAATTTTCAACAAAACAGCAGAACTTGTAACCAAAAAGTATGCATTTTCAAAAAAAGTGTTGAATTTTCAACCAAATAGTTGTACTTTTATCGACGAAAGATGCAATTTCTGCTAAATCAGGTGAATTTCCAAATAAAAAAAATAAAACTTTAAAAAAAGAGGTTGAATTTTCAATCAAACAAATGCATTTTAATTCACGAAAGATGAAATTTCTTTAAAAACCAAAATAAAAACACGAAAATAAGAAATTGAAACAGTGAGTTAATTTTCTGCTAAATAGTTGAATTTTTAACTAAAAAGTATGACTTTTACCAAGATTCTTAAATTTTAAACCAAACAGTTGCATTTTCTCCAAAAAAATGGAAATTCTTGTGTAGCGGGTGAATTTTTAAATAAAAAAAGTGAATTAAAAAAAAAGAGTTGAATCTTTATCCAAAAAGATATTATTTGACTTTTTAACACAAAAATAGAAATTAAAAAAAAAATTTCTAGGAAATAGTTCAATTTTCATCAAAATAATTCCATTTTTCTAAGAAAGATGCAATATTTATACTGAAAAAGATAAAATTTTAAATCAAAACGACAAATTTTCCGGAAAGTATTCAACCAAAAAATATTTCAGTCAACTAATCAGTAACAAAATATGAATTTTAAACAAAAGGTTAATTTTGTACGAAACGAGTTGATTTTTTAACGCAAAAAGACGAATTAAAAAAAACAGTTACAATTGTAACAAAAATGTTGAAAAATTTTTCCGTTGGAAAATGTATTTGCTTTCTCATAGAGGAAGAATATTTAATTTTTTAAATAATAGAAAAATTGAAGTTTTTATTTGAATCAATTTAAGAATAAAATTTACCAAAAAAAAAGAAAATTACAGAATAATACAATTTTTTTAAATACAATGTCAAATCAGAAAAATCCAATTTTCTTTTTAAAACTGTAATTTTTCAAGCTGGAAAAGCAAAGAGGGAAATTCTATCGCACCCTATTCCTTTCCCAGCTTTATGCTAAGACAATTTGAGTTAAGATTGAGTTTTCAATTTGAAAAAACTAATACTAAAATTTAAAAAAAAATTAATACTATAATAACTTATATGAATTTTGCGGTTATATTTTCCATATATTCACAAAAATATTGTTCTTACCACAATGAAGATTAAATATTTTCCAACTTTTTCATTACAACCTTAAGTTTTTGCGCGCTGATAGACATTTTTTAGATTTATTCTCTTTGTGATCTCTTTTGTTTAAAAATTTCACCATTTGTTTAAAGATTGAACTGTTCTGATACAAATCCGCTTTTTTGGTGAAAATTAATTTTCTTAAATGTAAATTTAATTATTCTTTTTTTTTTGCTGAAAATTGATTGTTTATAGGTAAAGATTTAACTATTTAATTTTTCTTTGAGAATTCATCTTTGTTTGCAAAATAAGCTATTTCGTTAAAAGCTTAAATACTTTGTTGAAATTTCATTTTCTTAGTTGAAGATTGATTTTTTTGGTTAGAAAATTGTTGCTTTTTCTTATTATAAATAATTTTTTCAACTGCAAATTTGAGTATTCCACTTTTGATTCATGATAACTGATTCATATTTTATTTATAGTTAACTCTTTTCAATTGAACAGTTAACTGTTATATTTTTTATTCAGAGGTCATTCTTAATGCTTAAAAGTTTTGTTGGAAATGCAAGTTTAGAAATTAATTTGTTTGCAAAAATTTTAAATATATTGTTGAAAAAATTAGTTTCTTGAAATGTTAACTATTTCGTCGACCATTCTTTTTTTTAATACAAATTTCCAGTGTTATTGAACATTCAGGATTATGCACAAAAATTATGTCATCCTAATGATAAATTTCAGAAACTGATGATACATTTGAGAAAATTCAACAATTTTTCAATTAAAAATCTCAAAAGATAACAGAACATGTTCCTATAAATTGATAGGAATCTACGAAAAAAATTAAGAAAACAATCAAGATGGCCTTTTTGAGAAAAATCACTTTTTAGTTCTTTCAGAAAATGTACACCATTTTTTTATGACAATTTTTGTTAAGTTTCTTTAAGAAGTTGCAAATAAAATAAAAATATGTCGATTAGTTAAGACTGCGGTTACTTAAAATTATTTATTAAGTTTGTAGTTTTAAATTATATATATATATATTTTGATGCTTAAAATAATAATAAAACTAATGCTGGTATTTGCTTGCCGCCAGGTCTAAACAACAAAGATCGACCGTCCACATCATATAGGCCGATATAATACAAGGATAATGTCCCATGTGGCCTTCAACGAAAAAAAAAACAAATAATGGTAAATTAATATAATAAATAAAAATATTTCACATGAACATGATTTTTTAAATAATTAATTAATTAAAATTCCACATTTCTGCAAAGAATATTTATTATTCACACACCACACACAAGAAATGTTCGAACATAGTAGCAAATCACTGAAATGTATATACATCTCCCAAAAAAGCGTGAAATTTTTTCAAATCCCAAGAAACTAAAAAATTAATTGAGAACCTCTAAAAAAATCCTAGAAAACTCAATTATCTTTTAAAATTCTTTAGGATTATTCGAAATCTTTTAAATCTTTTCATATTAAAAATTTCCTAGAACTATTTAAATCTCTTGACATTTTCAATAGTCTTACGAAATTCTTTAAAATCTAAAATACACCCAGGCTCTGGATTCACTTGAGATTTTCAAAATATTCTCCATAGTAGCATACATTTTTCAAAATAGTAAAAAAATATTGTTATTGTACCTCTAGAGAAAAAGGTTCTGTTCCCTAAAAGTTCCTGTTCCAATTCAGAATTTTGCTCCTTTTCGAAAAAATTCTCGGAATTTGTAAAAACTTGAAAATTCGCGGTTCCAAGTCAGAATTATTATTATTCTGTATGAATTCCAGTACCAACTATAAATTTGTAAAAAATTGAAAATTCCCTGTTTAAATAAAAATTTTAATTATTTTTATTTTAAATAGTTTTAAAATTACTTTAAAAATGCTTCGAAATTTTATCTCGAACTCTTGAAACATCTACATGCTGTTTTAAATCTTTCCAAATTAATTTTTTATTATTTTGATTCTGCCAAATTAAAGAAATTTTCTCAAAATCTTCCACATTCATTTTTGAGCATTTTTTAAAATCTTTATAAATCTTTTTAAATATTCTATTAAAATTAGTTTACAAAATAAAAAATCATTTTTAATTTTCCTAGGAAGTGTTTTTTATTCTTCTAAAGGCTGTCAAAATTATTAAAAAGCTTTTAAATTTTTTGTTCCAAATCGCCCAAAATCTATATTTTTTTAATTGGGCCGTATGCCTAATTTATCATTTGAGATCATTTCAAATTTTTAAGTAATTTTGAATTTTTTCAATTCATCTAAATATCTTTTTAACTCACACGAATTTTTTCTAAGAATAATAGGTATATTATCTTCACGTTATTTTTAAATTAAAAATATTTTATAAAGTTTAAATAGGGCGTTTCCATTGGTTTAACTAATAAGACTTTCCAATTTAAACAGTTTTAAAATGATTTAAATTAAATTTAGAAATTGTAATAATTTCAAATAATTTAAACGAAGCGTGTGCACCGACAAAATTCGGCTGTTCGTACTGAAATTTTGGCGCAAAATCCCGCAGCCTGGAAGATTTTAAGGGTTTTCTTTCATTTCCAGGATCTTCCGAAAATTATGGAAAAATTCGATTAATTTTCAAATATATATAGAAGTTCTAAAAAAAGGTTAACAAAATTCGTTTAAATTACTTGCAATCATTTCAAGTTTTTAATTATTTTGAAACTTTTCAAAACTTCTAAACATCTCTTAAAATTATTCAAATTTTCCCTACTAATAATAAGTGTTTAATTGTTATTTGTACGTCAAAATTTAACAATTTCACTAAAATAAAAAAAAATGATAAATAAAATAATTTAAATTGATTAAATTTTAAAAGCTAGCTTTCTATGTAAAAAATTTCAGTTTTAAATTGTTTTCTTTTAAATATTTGGTTTCAATTTACTCGTAAACAAACTGTGAAATATTGCAAAAAATTAAATACTTATTCTTTTTCTGAATTATTATTTTCTAATTCAATGGGATAAAAATTTAATAATTCAGACATCAACAATATTTTTAATTTAATTAAAACCTTTAATTACGACTATATTATTATGGAGTTATTTTCAAGTTGAAAATAGTTTATCAATTTTCAAACGCACGTTTACATTTTTTAATGGTTAAAAAAATGAATAGAAATAATATATTAATAAATTTATTTACTAAATTGAGTATAAAAAATTATATAAAGGAAGACCTGAAACTTTGAATTAAAAATATTTTATTGGTGAAATATTGAAATTTTTATTTAAAAATAATATTATTGGAATAAATGAGATATTAATTTCAATTCTTATTAAGACTTTCGAATTGAAACAGTTACAATCTTGAAATTATCAAATTTTTAAATTATCAAATTTTCTTCTGAAAAATCGTAAAATTCCCGGTCAAGAAATAAATTCAATATCATTTCCCGTTGTCAGAAAATTCACGGTTTCCGGTTCAGCGGCCATCCTGACATTAACTTTCAAAGAATTTTTTTTTTAATATTCGATTGTTATATGGTAAATTTTTAAATTTTCAGTTAAAGACTTACATTCAATAAAATAAAGAAATTAAAAAATTACATTTTTTAACAAAGTGATACAATTTCAACTACAATTGTAAATCTTTGACTAGAATAGTTGATTTTCAAAGTTGAAAGATCATTCTTCAACTAAGGTGATGAATATTTAAATAAAATAATTTAATTTTTGACTAAAAAGATGAATTTTCAACCAAGAACGTTTATTTTTTCCAAAAAAGACGAATATTTAACTAAAAAACGATTGTGAATAATCAAAAAGTTGAAATAATTTTTAACAGAAAATTTTAAATTTTCACCAATTATAAATATTTAACTGGAATACTTGATCTTTTAATCAACAAGAAGAAATTTTGGAAGTTTTTTTTAATGTAATTCTTCAGAAAAAAACTATTATAAATTGACAAAAATTATTTAAATAATGAAACCTTGAATTTTGGGGACGACTGAAAAATCCCGAAAAATAAAATTCTCGAATTGGAATATCTCCGAATAATAAAATTTACGACAGTTTATAATATTACCGAATTGGAAAATTCCCGAATATTAAAGTTCCCGACAGTTTATAATATTACCGAATTGGAAGATTACCGAATTGGCAAATTCCCGAATTATAAAATTCGCAACAGAAAACTGCCGATCTATAAAATATCCTAATTGGAAAATTCCTGAATTTTAACAATTGCAATTTTTTATAAATATATTTAATTTATTACGCGTATTTTTTTAATGTTCATAGTATTTTAAAAAATACAAAAAGCGTTCGCAAAAATAAAATTTTATATATATTTAAAAATTTGTCATAAGGGCAACCGCAGGATTTCGCCGGGAGCGGGTGCTAATCTGAAAAATTGCACCCGCTTCCAGCGAAATCGCGGTAAAATTTCAGCC
>NC_046664.1:21725561-21736499 GCF_010883055.1 Belonocnema kinseyi
TTAAAATTCAATTTTTGCTAACGCTTTTTGTATTTTTTTCAAATTCTATGCACATTTTCAAAAATAGCGTCAAAATGTGAGTTATTATTTTTTCTTTCAATGTAGAATTAAATTTTTGTATCGCTTTCCTTATTTTTGAAAACTTGGGCTTGGAACAAAATTCTCGTTAAATTTTTTATGTACCTTGTAACGTTTTTTCAAACAGAATCGAAATATATATTAATTTTTATTTTTGCTAACGCTTTTTGTATTTTTTCCAATACTGTGAACATTAAAAAAACATGCATTACCTAGAATTTTAAATGTTAAAAATCATTTTTGAAACTAATATCTTATTGTTGTATTTGTAATGAATAAAATATATTTATAAAACATTCTAATTGTTAAAATTCGGGAATCTTACAATTCGGATACTTTATAAATGGGCAAATTTTCTGTCGGGAATTTTCCAATTCGGTCATATTATAAACTGTCGGGAATTTTACTATTCGGGAATTTTCCAATTCGGTATATTTATTTTTCGGCAATTTTATTATTGGCGAATTTTATTTTTCGGCAATTTTCCAATTTGGTATTTTTATTTTTCGGTAATTTTATTATACGTGTATTTTATTATTTGGGAATTTTCCAAATCGATATTTTTATTTTTCGGCAAATTTATTATTCGCGAATTTGATTTTTCGGGAATTTTCTAATTCGGGAATTTTATTTTTGGGGATTTTTCAGTCGTCCCGAATTTTGCTGTAATCAGAAGAGAATTCCCGGTTTTAAATTATATATATATATATTTTCAAAGTTTAAATTATATATATTTTTATGTTTAAAATAATGTTTATTTCGCTTGCTGCCAGGTTTAAAAAACAAAGATCGACCGCCCACGTCATAGATCACCACAACATGAGGATGATGTATAAGGCCATCGACGTGAAGTAAAAATAAAAATAAAACATTGTTAAATTAATATAATAAATAAAAAGATTTACCACTGAGCTGGATTACTTTTTTCTGTCCTGATTTTCGTAGGGAAATATATACTTTATGAAACAAGAATTATTTAAATAATTGTGAAATCATTTTAATAAATTTAAAAGTAAATACAGGTGATTGGGGGTTATGTTTCTCAATTATTTAATAATTTATTAATGATTTTCGGCAATTTTAAATTTCAGTGACAGAAATATTTATGAGAATTTAAAAATTCATTTATTTCATAATTCGGCCAATTTATAATTAGTTACTTTATATTTTTGGATTTTTTTTCGCTAATTTGTGGATTTCTTATTCATATTTTCGTCATTTTGTACTAGTTCCGGATATTCGGACACTTTTAAATCACGAATTTTTCTTATCTTTGGCAACACTCAAAGTAATCAAAAATTATTTTTCGAAGTGTTATAATAAATTCATGTAGAAATTAAATTCTGAGAATTGAGAACAAGCAAATAAGGATTATCAGTTTGTTTTTAAAATTACACAAATATATAATTTGGATAACATTCTTGAGAAAATTTAAAAAAAAAGGATTTTTTGATGTTTCAAACGTGTCAGCAAAGCATCTAGAAGATTTCAAAGAAATTTTGGTATTTTAAAATCTTAGAAATATTTTTAATTGATTTAAATTTTTCTCAATCATTTTAAATATCATTCGAAAATTTGTTTAAATACCTTAACATTTTTTTTAATTTTCCCAGAAATTTTAAGACAATTTTTGTGTTTTCTTAAAAACATCGAAATTATTTTAAAGCTCCTAAAGTTCAGTTTTCAAATCTTTAAAAATCTGCAGTTCTAACAATCTTTCAATGTTTCAAATTCATTATGAATCTATTCAATTCTACTAAATATTTCTTGAATTTCCTCGATTTTTTATTTTTTATTTTATAATCTTACTTTTTTAATTTTCTCTCAAAGTTTATTTAAAAAAATAAAAAATACTTTAAAACTTTTACACGGATGTAAGGAAAGTTCTTTTTTTATTCTTTTCAGATCTTCAAAATCTTTTAATCTCTAAAAATTATAATAATTTTTCCTACATTTTTTATTTATTCTGCCAGGATTTAAAAATGTCCTTAAAATCTTTGAGATCCTTCTTTGAAGATTTTTTTAATCTTCTAAAATAATCTCAAATTTTTTCTAAAATTATTTATAGATGCGACGCCGCATGGCCGTTTTCAACACATGGACAATTTTCAACTTTCGCTAACAGGAGGCTGCTTTACACATACAAAACAGTTTCATGTATGTTTATCTAGGACAAAAATGTTGTTTTATTATTCATAATTAAAAATTACTGCCAAAATTGTTTTTCATTTAAGGAAATTGCAAATATCTGTCTTTCCTAACACAGGATCACTAACCTGACAGCCGAGACTGGGTGTATTATACCCGGACGATATTTTCGGCTCGCTATATAGTTGTTTCAGTTTTGTTAAAATATTTATAGTAATATGTTAAATTGATCTGATTAATTATATAATATTCATTTTTGTGATACTTTCTGCCATAGCTTAACAAATAAAAACTCTGGATTCGTTAATCTCAACCAGAGATATTGAAATCTAGGCTGAGAGGGTTAAATGTATATTAAAATTGCAAACATTTTAACAGCGTTTTTCTTCAAAAAAATATTTTCGACAGACAAATGCCATTGTAAAACCAGTTTTCTCGCGGATTCAGAGGGTCTCGAAACATGAAGATTTAAAAAAATCCGCGATAGTCAGTTTTCACATAAAACGCATTTAAGACATAGTTACATTTTTTTTTCTTATTGTCATAAGAATGTAAAAATACTGTGCTGACGACGAAAGGTTATTTTTTTATCCAAATTTTAGAAATTTTTGTCAAAGATTTTTAACAGTATTTTTCTGAGTTACTTATTTTAATAAAGATAGATTATTCGGAGCGCGATGCGCAAACAAACAGATCATCAAGGTACGTGAGTCTTATAATTTTCAAGGAAAGTGAATATAAAATTGTTTACTTATTTTATGATGATAGAAGTACGATTTACGATACACTATGTACATACGTACATATATGTACATATATGTGTGCATATATATATATATATATATATATATATATATATATCGCTTTGGTATATATACAAGTGAAACGTGTTCAGCATCTTATTATTATCACTTTACAGTGCCGAACATTTTTCAAGAAGCATTTAATCGTGTCCACAAAAATGAACATTTTTACGTGCACTCTACTGTTCTTTACTTTCATGGTGTGTCTTCACTCTATTGTTAAGAACAGTATATTAAAAAATTATTTATATGAAAATATCCTATATCCAGATATAAACTATATTCAAAAATTGCTTTATTGGATAATTACATATGTACCGTATTAATATTGCCACGTCGAATTTTTCATCTGGAACGCCAACATATGTTCCGAAAATTGCACTTTCCAAACTTTTTCTTCAAAATATCGCGCAATATATTTAGAATAAAATACTAAATTAATCATATATTGAAACTTCTTACATCCAGAATTGGATTATATAAAAACATTGGTTTTTGGTACTTTGAAACAGTTGAAACATATGTTATAGCTGTACGTATTTGATCGTGCTGGGCAATTATGCATTTAACGAAAAAAGTTTCTTACTAATTGTTATAAAATCATTTGATATGAATTATATTTAAGTAGCTTTTGCTATAAAACAAATTCAAATGCATTACTACGTGGGCTCTTACGTGTATGTCCACGCCGACAGTGTAACCTAGGATGTCAACATTTGTTTCAAAAATTGCACTTTTCACATTTTTTCGGCCACATATTTCACTGTATATTATGAAAAGTATAAAATAAAATTCCAAATTAATCATATATTGAAACTTCTTACATCCAGATATCGAGTGTATGCAAAAATCGGTTTTTCGTACTTCGAAACATGTTTTTCGGCTGCTGAACCTACACTGTTAAAAATGTTTGGAATTCTACAACACTTTTACAAGACTTCTACAATACAAGCGTAAGGTAAAATTTCAAACATGGTATTGAAATGACAAAATTACAATGCATGTATTTTAAGTGGAATCATTAGTCTCCGTCCAGCATTTCAATACATATATTAGAATTAATGGAATTCAAAGAATTCACGGAATTCATCAAATTCAAGAAATTCCCGGAACTCGTGAAATTCACGGAATCCATTATATTAACGTAATTAATGGAAATAAAGAAATTCGCGAAATCTATGGAATTCAAGGAATTCATGGAATTAGAGGAATTCGCGAGATTCGTGGAATTCATGGAATTAAAGGAACTTACGGAATTTATCGACTTTACAAAATCCAATAAATGCACGAAATTCATGGAATTTACGGAATTCGCGGAATACGCGTAATTTATGAAACTCACGAAATTCATGGAATTCATGCATTCGCGGAATACATGGAATTCGCAGAATTCATGGAAATGAAATAATTCACGAAATTCGAGGAATAGACGGAAATTATGAAATTAAAAAAATTTGTGGAAGTCAATGAATACCATACATTCCGTGAATAATTCCGTGATTTCATTGAATTTCATTGACACATTGAGTTTCTTGAATTTGTTAAATTCCACGAATTCTATGATTTCCATAATTTCCTTGAATTCCATGAATTCCCCCATTTTTTTAAATTAAGTGAATTCTGTAAATTCCGTAAATATCATAAATTTCGCGAATTCCCTGATTTTTTTAATTCCGTGGATTTCGTAAATTTCGTGAATTAATTGAAATCGTTAAATTCCGTGAATTCCAAGAATTCTGTGAATTTTCTAAATTATTTGAATTCCGTGAATTCTTTGAATCTCGTGAATTCCTTGTATTCCGCGATATCGTGAATTCCATGAATTACGTGAATTCTGTGAATTCCGCTACAATGAAATTCAATACTTGAGTGGAAGTTTCTAATCGAAATTTTTAACAGTGTACTTTTGATACCATTATCTTCAAAATAAATATTAAAGAATTTTCAAAATTTTCAAAATAATGATTAAAGAAATACAGAATATCCGTTTGCCTACAGTCACATGTTAATTTTAACTGACTTAGAGATTACATTCAGAATTTTCTCAAAAATGTCATTAATTGTTATAAAACCCTTTACTTTAAGGATGTACACTACGTACAATCAATCTCAAAAGTTGTCACAATTTAAAATAATTGATAAAATCGACAGAAAAAGATCTGTTATTAATTTCTGTAAATCTTTATGGAGGCTTCTAAGCACACTTCAGAAAAATAATTCAAATTAAAATTGTTTATTTAACAGTAGTTTTTAAAATATTTAGTTTTTCTTTTCTTTTGAGGTAAGAGTTGCAATTTTTATTTAATCCTAATGATCAAGGTTTCATTTTATTCTTTGAGGGATTCTTTACAATTCTATTTATGTGGTGTTAATAAAAATTTAAACTAGGATTGTTTATGACAATAATAACTGTATGATTTCTTAATTCTTTTTTTAATCAAATCAATCCAAATAGAAATTTAGAGAATTCATCGAAGAATAAAATGAGGCCTTGATCACTAGGATTAAATAAAAATTGTAACTTTTTCCAAAAGAGAACGGTAAAGCTAAATCTTTAAATATTTACTGTTAAATAAACAATTTTAATCTGAATTATTTTTTTTCTGTAACGTGTTCAGAAGCCCCCATCAATATTTACAGAAATTAATAGTAGATCTTTTTTGTCGATTTTAGCAATCATTTTAAAGTCTGACACCTTTTTTATTGATCAGAAATTTTTGGCATTTCCTGAAAAAGATCGTAAATTAAAAGTCCCTATATTTATTTTTTCAGATGCAGCAGGCGCAATTGATACAGTGCACTATAAGGGAGAAACGTATCATGTACGCGTTTTTGCACCGAGGGAAGGAAAGTTTTATGTTGCTGCTCGTAAATTGAAAACAATTACTAAAAAAAATTTAACCATCCCTTAAATGTTTAAAATATAATTTTAACTAACTGAAAATTGTAGGTTCAAACACTAACTTAATTTAAAATAATTAAAAAATGATAAATCTTGTGTAAATTATAACAAATATATTTTCTACAAAAATTTTGTTTCCAAAATACATACAGTTTTAAACTTGCAGATGAATTTTCAACTAAAGCAGATACGCTTTTAACCAAAAATTTATTAGTTAAAATTTCTGTTGAAAAAGAAAATTGTTTGAAACAGAGAAGAAAAAACGAGTTTTCAACAAAATCAGCGTTTTTCAATTTTCCCGATCAACTGAAAGTAAAATATTCATATTTGTCTCGGAACAAGAAAATAATTTTTTATTCATGACGTTCATTTCAAACGACCTTTAACAAAACACAGCAAAGAATTGCAAAATTAATTCATTTTGAAACAAATATCTAAATTTTGCAAAAAAAATATGAATTAATATTATGCGAATTAAATTTTAATCTAAGAAAATTTAATGTTTAAACAAACAGATGAATTTTTAACTAAAACTATGGAAAAATCAATTGGAAGAAGTTAAATTTTTAATTTAATAAATTACGCTCCACGAAAAAACTAACTTTAAAAAACAAGCTTAAAAAAATAGTTAAATTTTTGAATAAAGTAATTAATTTCCAACCAATAATTAAATAACTAAATTTCAAACAGAAAATGAATATTCAACCAAACAGATGAATTTTTAACTGAAATTAGAGAATGCTTTACTGAAATAATAGTTATTTTTTGCGGTCAAATAAATAATAACTTTTAACCAAAAATAAAACACAATTTCAACAAAATATTTAAATTTACGGCAAAAAAATTCCTTTTCATTCAAAGAAAAAAGAATTTTTTAATAAAATAGCTCATATCTCAAACAAAGAAATTAATTTTTAATTAATTTAACTTTCAACCCAGTGATTTTATTTCCAACCTAAAAGATTGATTTTCAACTAAAATGATAATGTTGTACCAAAACAAATTAGCTTTTAAAAATTATGTGAATTTTCAATTATATAGTTGAATTTTCAATTAAAAAAGACAAATACTCATTCAAATTTTTGAATTTTGAACACAAATAGGTCAATTTTCCATCAAAAACAGACATTCAAATTTTTTGATAAAGGAATTAATTTTCAATCATAAAGAAAATTTTTCAACAAGAAAGGCGAATTTTTCACCAAGTAAATAAATTTTTGTAACAACCCGTTTAATTTCTAAATAAAATATTAATTTTGAACGAAACAGTTAAATAACTATCCAGAAAAAACACAAATTTTCAACTAAAAATAGATTAGTTAAATTTTCTGTTCAAAATTTAATTCTTAACAAAACAAAAAACAGATTTTTAGGAAAATAGGTCAATTCTTAAACTTTTAGTTAAACTTTTAGTTTAAAAAAATGATTTTTAACAAAGTAGTCACATTTTCAACCAGAGATTAATGTTTAACTAAAATAATACACCTTCAAATAAAAATATTAATTTTTAACAAAATTACAAAAATTTCGAACAAATAGTTACATTTTCTAAAAAAATGTTTCGATTTTTACGCCGAAAATACGAATTTTCATCAATATAACTGAATTCTCAATTTAAAAATGTGAATCTTTAACAGAATAGTAAATTGTCATTCAAGAGTTATATAATTAAATTTTATACGAAAATTCACCTTGAAATTTCAAAAACAATCTACCATTTTGGAAAAAAGATACTTTCAAAAATTGATTTAAAAAGTTGTTAGATTTTCAAGCCCAAAAGATACATTTTTCAATGTAAAACTATTTCAAGTTTTAACACTTTAAGTAATAATCTTGCATTTTCAACAAAACATACATTTTTAACTAAATAATTGTTATTTTTACAAAATATATGAATTTTTTAAACAAACAATAAAATTTCTAACCAAAAGGTTAGTATAGTAGAATTATTTAATAATTTCTAACCGAACAGTGGAATTTTCAACTAAATAGTTAAACATTTTCAGTAAAAAAATTCATTTATAACCAAAAACATAAATTTTCAAAGAAAGAAATAAATTTTCAACTAAAATTATAAATCTTTAACCATGACAATTAATTCCACTTTCGATTAAATAGTGGAATTTTCTACCAAATTTTTGAAATTTCGAAAGAAACATTTGTTTCACCCCATATTAAAGAAGTAATTTGTTTGATTCAAAAAAACATTTTTCTCGGTGTATTATAACCTAAAATTATTATAAAGTTTGTAAATTTTCCTTGAAATTTTCTAAATAGATATTTTAAAAAAACCGAAACTTACAATTTTGGCACATAAATAATAACTTATTCTAAAACTGTAAAAGAATTCCAGATTATAAATAGCAATAAATTTTTTTTAATTTTAATACTAATGATTCTATTATATAAATATAAATAATAAATAATCATTTGATGACTCGAAGGTAAGATATCTAATTTAAATTATTTTAAAAGTGATATCAGACTGCAAATATCAAATTGCCTAAGATAATATAATAATACATTTTCTTTAATAAAATAGATTCGGGGGCCATAATTCCCGGATTTCAAGTCGCAATATATTGAATTTTTAACAAAATACCAGTAGTAAAATTTATAACAAAAAAGATTAATTTTTAACCAAAAATATCACAAAATAGTTTTTTAGTTGAAAAAATTAACTTTCAACTAAAAAAGAGGAATTTTCAACACAATAAATAAATTGTTCACAAAATAGTTGATATCTCAATCAAGTAGTTTATTTGTTTTTTGCCAAAAAAGGTGACTTTCTCAGGAGAAATGTACACATTTTTAGTTGAAAAATATTCATTCTCAAGAGGAAAAAACAAATAATGTAGTTCAATTTTCAACTGAAATTTTTTTTTAAATATGAATAATTTAGTTGAAAAATTTAATTTTCACTGAAATAAATTATTGTCCAACTAAAATAAAAAATCTTGAATTAAAAGAATTGATTTTTAACCAAATCTTTCGAATTTCGAACAAATATTTAAATTTTATAGCAAATTGTTAAATTTTGGTGCCAAAAATACTTGAATATTGAACCAAAGAAGATTGTTCAGTCAACAACAAAAAATTCAACAATGTGTTGAATTGCTCACAAACTAGTTTCATTTTCACTCAAAGGAATTAAGTTTTAACTAAAATTATAAATCTTTCACCAAGAATATTAATTTTCTACTGAAAAATACAAAATTTAAGCTTATGTTATGTACGTTTTTTATCCTGATAACTATTTTTCAACCAAAAAGAATCATTTCTTACGAAAGAGACGAATTTTCAACTAAATACATAAATTCTCGAACAAATAGTTGACTTTTTAACAAAAAAGTTTAATTTCCTACAAAAATACGATTTTTAAACAAATACATAATTTTTTTACTTAATCCATAATTTTTTAACCAATTAGTAGAATTATTTAATTAGAAGATTATTAATTTTCTATCAAAAATGACGAATTTCCGGTCAAATAGTTATACGTTTTCTGATAACAAAATTAATTCTGAAGCAAAAAACAAAACAAATTCTGGAACCAACTAATTTAATTTTCAACTTAGAACATAAATCTTCAATTAAAACGAAAGATCTTAAACAAGATTTCTATTGAAAATGACGAAATTTTAACAAAATAATTAAATTTGAAACCAAATAGTAGAAATTTCAATCAAAACTTTAACAAAACACATGCATTTTTATTAAAGTAGATAAGTTTGTCACGGACACAAAAATTTAATTAGAAATATAATAAGTAATTTTTTAGTTCAAAAAATATATTTTTAACTAAAAAACAAAGGATTTTCCACAAAGTGAATCTTCAACCAAAGAAATAAATTTTCAACTAAAATGATTAATCTTGAACTAAAATGATAAATCTTCAACAACAAAAAATAATTTTTAACAAAAAACTTCGGTTCCAAGGGAACCAGAATAATAATAATAATAACCAGACAGTTGCATTTTTAAGCAAGAGATGAACCTAATCAATTAAAAATTAAAATAATTAATATTTTATTTAGCCCCCACCCCCCTACAATATTCAGAAACTATATTTTCCTTACAGAGGTAAATCAGCGTGTCCAGTTACAGAATGGTGATGTACTGTGGCGCAATGGAAGAGCCGTTGGAATCGACTGTACTCAGCGTTATCCATTTCCACTTCCTACGATGATGTATGATATACAAGGAACTTCTAGTCCCCGTAATTAACAATATTTTTAAATTACGAAGCCAAAATTTAAATTTTAGTTTCAGGTGGCTAAGGCAGTAGCGCACGCTTCATGATCGGAAGGTCGCGTGTTCAACTCTCGCTACCTGCACTTTTTTTATTTATCTATTTTTTATTTTATACCTATTCAAATGTTCATAAATATAATTTCCTTCAATACTCTTCAAAAATTGTGCTAACAATAATTATTTTCTTGCCTTTTTTGCGTCAAAACTGACTTTGATTAACTTTATTATCTTTTTCACAAACAAATTTATTTTCTAAGCATTTTTTTAATTTTTGGCGTTGCTTGCCCATTGTCTTTGAAATTATAATTATGAACAAACTTTTTAAAAGAAAAACTGTGGTACTGTGCGCCTATTAAAAAAAAATTGTGCAAAGAAACTAAAATTTAAAATTAACGGTCTTCCTTCTAAGCTGAGGATATTTTCAATATTTAATTTAATTAATTATTAATTTTTTCACTGGATCAGGTCACCTTAATGGTCGGATTGGATATCAAAATCTGGATATTTTGAAACGCCACAATACTCTTGTTGCAATATATGACACCGAAGATCATAAATTTCACGTGCTTGTTGAAACTCAATAGGTGCATTCAGTTGCTTGTCAAGCGGGTAATTTGAAAAATAAAAAAATTGTAACCAAATATAAATTGTTATGATATGGTTTTTTTGGACCAATACCAAATATTTCGTGTACAGTGAAACGGAATAAAATTAGGGACCGTACTTAAATTACGTAACAGCTAAGGGGGGGGG
>NC_046664.1:21736509-21744672 GCF_010883055.1 Belonocnema kinseyi
AATTTGTCGAAAACACTTTCTCCTGAAGATTATCTGTCTTAGTTATAAATTTTATTATTTAGTTGAAACTTTAACAATTTTTTTGAAAAGACTACCTTTTTGGTGGCAAATGCAATTTTTTTGTTAAATTTTTTTTTATTTTGGTGTAGTGTTTTTGTGCCAACTAAAATATTTTTTGGATGAAAACGTTTTTTTTTTCAGAAAATTTGTCTTTCTGATGTAAAAGCTCATCTTTTTCAGAATAAATAATGCAACTATTTCGTATAAAATTTCAGTTTTGTTTTTAATTCCTATTTTTTTCTGAAAAATGAATCGAAATCTTTTTCGATGAAAATTCAGTTTTTTTTTAATTTGTCTTTTTGATTAAAAACATCACCAGGTTTTAGTAGAATTTTAATTTTTCTTGCACAAAAATTCTTCAATCAATTTTTTTTAAAAGTTCTGCCTTTTGGTTAAAAATCTGATTATTTTTCATAAAATGAACTTATTGTTTACAATTGTTATTTTGGTTTTGGAAATTAAACTAGAATCTTCTTTGGATAAAAATTTACCTATTTAAAATTTTTTTTATAATTCGTCTTTTTTAGAAGAAATTTCATCTTTCTTCAATAAAAATGCAACTTCGGTTGAAAATTCAACTCCTTTTTGAAGGTTCTTTTTGATTTATAAAACTCAACCAGCTACAACTGAAATTACACCTTTCTTGGATAAAAATGCAACTTTTTGGTTAGTCGAAAAGCCTTTTTTTATTAATTTTTTTACTAAAAATGAATATTAATAAAAAATTAATAAAAATTTACCTATTTAAAATTTTTTTTATAATTCGTCTTTTTTTAGAAGAAATTTCATCTTTCTTGAATAAAAATGCAACTTCGGTTGAAAATTCAACTCCTTTTTGAAGGCTTATCTTTTTGATTTATAAAACTCAACCTGCTTCAGCTGAAATTACACCTTTCTTGGATAAAAATGCAAATTTTTGCTTAGTCGAAAAGCCTTGTTTTATTAATTTTTTTTACTAAAAATGAATATTAATAATTCTTCTTTTTTAGTACAAGAAAGAATTTTCTTGGTTTGAATTTTCATGCTCTTTGGGTAAAAATGAATAATTTGAGTGAAATTTTTTATTTGTTGGAAATTCGTCTTTTTAACTTTAAAATTCTTTTTTTTCTGTATAAATTTCATCTTTTTGTTTGAAATATAAACTATGACTTTTTTCGTTTGATATTTATCCTTATAGGTTGACAATTCAACTATTATGTTGACAATTTAATTATTTTGTTAAAAATTCAAGTATTTTGTTAAATAGTCATCTGTTATAGTAGAAAATCCCCCCCCCAATTTTGTAAAATTAAAAAAAAAACTTTAATAAAAAAAAATTATACTTAGAAGTTCCGTAATCTCTATGAGGATTAAAACGTATTATTCATAAGGAAAAATACGTTTTTGTAAATTTTATTCGTGATAATTGCAAATTTTTTGGGGCTGAAATCACCAAAAAATTTTAAACTGGAAAGTTTCCGAAAGTAGAATTTAGTGAAGCGAGAAAAATAAAAAAATTTCCGAAACTTTGAAACTAGAATTTTCAATATCCCGGAACCAATAAATTTTTGAGATGAGGATGATGTCACATTTGGCCATCAAAGTAAAATAAAAATGAAAAAAAGTAATGTTAAATTAATATAATAAATAAAAAGATTTAACACTCAGCCAAATTCTTGTTTTATAATGTATTCGTGCCCCTAAAATCCCTAAAAATATTTAAATCCTTATTCTCAGAAAAACTATACTTCATCAAACAAATTTTATTTCAATAAGTTTCAAATCATTTCAGCAAATCATTTAATTGTTATTATTTATTAAAGAATGCATAACGCCTACAAAATAAATAAATTTTGCGACATATCTGAAAAAACAAGTTTTTAAACAAATTAACAGTAGTTAAATAATTTTAAAATAATTTAAAATGACGTGATATTCTTAAATACTTAAATAAACGAATAATGATTATTTTAACAACGAGAAACTTCTTTGGATACGCATAACAAATTTGTAGAACTTTTGGCCGCAAAATGGAATTTTTTATTTTCCATTATTTTTTGTGCGGTAAAAATAAAATTTCTTCTTTTTCAAACAAATTCAAAAAGTCATGACAGGTTTGTGGGACTTTGAAAAAGCAACCTTTTTCCTTTTCTTGACTTTTTTCATATACAGTGTTGTTTGGCATAAAATTTTCATTTTCGTTTTTTTTTTAATTTTGAAAATGCTATAACTCTGATAGTTTTATTTTTATCAAAAAAAATCAGAAGGGTAATAAATTGTTCGAGCTTCAGATTACTACGAAAAGCCGTGCATGGAATTTTTAAATCATGAAAAAATTATCTCAACAATTAAATTTTTTTTTAAATTTTTTAATCAAATTCGAAAAAACCTCCTGTAGTTGATCTTTTTAATTATAAATTTTATTATTTGGTTGAAAATTTAACAATTTTCTTTAAAATACATCCTTTTTGGTTTCGTACCCAGAAAATTTCAACAAAGAATCGCTTTTTCTGATTGAAATATAATTATTTGTCATTTTTTGAAGTAGAAAATTTTTCTCAAAGTTTTAAATTAGTATCCAATGCTACGTTTTGTTGAATAATTACATAATTTTGATACATTTCTTTGAATGCTTAAAAAATTTCTATTTGTTTAAACAATCTTTATTTACTCAAGCAGTTTTTTTCGATAGATAAAAAAATGAAAAAAATAGAACACATGAAATTATGTGTCTGACTGCGACTTTCAAATCGTTTAAACAAATTTAATTTGTTTAAATAATTACTTTTCCAAAAATACTTTTAAAATCTTAATTAATTGTATGTCTTCTATTTTATTTCATTTTTTTAGTGATCGAAAATAACTGCTTGAGTAAATAAAAATTGTTTAAGCAAATAGAAATTCGTTAAAGATTAGAAGAAATGTATCAAAATTATTTAATTATTAAAGAAAAAGTAGCATAAGATGCCAATTTTAGAAAAAGTGGACATCTCTGGATCAATTTTTTGAAATTTTGAAAATAACCAATAAATAATTACATAATGTTTTCAGAAAAATATACTACTCCAAAAAATGACAAAGTATTGCAATTCAATAAGAAAATCCGATTAATTCTTAATTTTTGGGGAATAAGCAATTGTTTAAAAGATTTACTTTTGTTTAAACAATTCAAAATTGTTTAAAAAGTTATAGTGAATATTCAAATCGTCTATGAGTAATTATTTGTATGAAAAAGAAGAAGTTGGAAATGAAAGTTATTAGTATGGTTTTATTTCGTAGAGACTCCCCTTAAATCCCTAAAAAACTTGACAGATTTCGATGAAACCCTGGAACATGAGTTCAGTTTTTCAAAAATTAGAAATTTCCTCATGTTAATTAAATGGTATTTTTATTACTCGAATTTAAAAAAAAAATACGGATTTTCTTTCTCCGGAAATGGATATGATATATTATCCGTATTATCTGGAACACCAACATATGTTCCCAAAATTTCTCTCTCCAACTTTTGTATACCTTATATTTTTCTGTATATTATAAGGAGCCTAAAACAAAATTTAGCAAAAAAAATTTATTTAGCAGAAAAAATTTCTCATTAATTGTTATGAAATCATTTTTTTATAAATGATTTTTGAGTAGATTTTGTAATAAAACTAATTCAAAGGCATTATACTACGTGGTTTGCTAGCTTTATGTCCACGTGGACAATTTCCACTATTAGGGTACCAATATATATTTCAAAACTTTTACTTTTTGTATTTTTTCTTACAAATGTCTTTTTTTCCTAGATTTTTAAGTATTTTTTTTGTAAAATTTTTTCCAAATTAAAAAATATTTTTCATTACACCACCATCATAAGTGCGATTATATGTAAGGCAAGCGACACCTAAAACAGCACTTTTCAGGATAGGCGGTAAAGTTTTTGCTTTGGGTACAGCGTACTATAAGATAACTGCCACTGAGATCTGATTGGCTGATGGAAATTCACATCACTGGTGTGATTAAAAATATTGGTGTGTATTTCTAATGAATATGATTGGAGTGGATTAAAGTGGATTGGACTGGATTATAATATATTATTAAAGTGGAGTAGATTATATTGGAATATAATATATGAATTGAAGTGAATTAGATTTTAGTGGATGTGAGATGATTGGTTCGCAATTAAGGCGATTTCATTAAAGTGGATTGAATTGTATTAGAATAAATTTGATTGGAGTGAGTTGAACAGGATTGTATTGGTTTGGATTCGGTTAGAGTGGATTGGAATAAATTGCAATGAATTGGATTGGAGTGGATTGGAGTGGAATAGAGTTAAATAGCGTGTATTTCTAATGAATAGTATTTAAGTGGATTGGATTGGATTAGAATGGATTAGGGTGGATTAGATGTATTGTATTTTATTTGTAATTAATGGGATTGGAATCGATTGGATTTTATTGGACTGAAATGGATTCGAGTGGATTGGAGTGGATTTGCATGTCTTGGAGTAGATTGGTGTGGAGCATATTTTTAATAAATGGAATTAGAGTGGACTGGAGTATACCAAATTGAATTGGAACAAAGTGGATTGGATTTGGATGAGTTGGATTGGAATGGATTAGAATGAATTCAATTGAAGTGGATTGGATTATAATGAGCGGGATTTGATTGGAGTGAATGGAATTGGATTGGATTAGGATAAATTGGATTGGGTTGGAGAAGACTGGATTGGAGTGGATTTAAATAAAGTGGATTAGGTTGGAGAGAGTTGGAGTTGATTGAAATTAATTGGATTGGATTGGAGTGGATTAGATTGGAACATAGTATACTTCTAATGAATCTGATTGGCGTGAATTGGAATAAATTGGATTAAGTGGAGTGGATTTTAATTAATTGTATTGGAATGGATTGCAGTGGACTGAAGTGGATTCGATTGGATTGAATTCTATTGGAGTGGATTAAAACGGATTCGAGTGAGGGCCTCCGCTCCCTGTACATATATTTACAATTCCATCCTTAGTCCAACTTAACTACTACTTATATTCTACTCTTTCGCATTACGTAGGACAAATAATAGTAAAAGTAGTTATATTAATTCCTAAAATGAGCGAGCTTCCAGGGCTTCCGTTTCCCTTTACCATAAAAAAATGCATTTTCCACGATATTGAAAACATATTTCGTTTTTTACTGTCCCTTTTCAGGATCACCCGTTTGGCTCTGCCCTACTCCCTTGCTTTCCCTTACTTCATCCAATTTCTTCATCCACATCAATCCCTGTCCACTACCATCCAAGATCCAGCTTACACACTCATCCACACTCAACTGTCCCTCTTCCTCTCCTGTACATCTCTCTAATACATGTGCCCATGACTCCATTTCGTATCCACATACTCTGCATAAATTCTCCTCTTCATTCATCCAATATCTGCATGCTCTCACTCCTTCTCCCATTCTGAACCGTACAACCTTCCTCCATTTTTCTTCATTTTTTATTTTTTGCAGATATTCTGGTTCCGTCAACCCTTTGACCATCATATACCATCTATTGTACCTCGAATCTATAATCCTTGTCCATCTCTCTTCTCCTTGTTTAACCAATAGCTCTAACTCTATGTCCTGCCACTCCCATAACTCCTTCTCGAATATTACACACCCTTCTCATTTTTTTCCTTTCTTCCTCCCATTTTGAATTTCCCACATTACCTCTCGCTTCATTGTTCCGAATTTCGCCGAAACATGCTTGTGCAATTTTACTTCCCTCTCCCCTTTTTAGCTTCTCTTCAAACCTCCATGCTCTCTTAATTTGTCTAGTAATCATATTTTCTCTTCATAACTCTTCTTTTAACATATATCCTGGGCAAGTCCAGCTAACCCCCATTACCCACCTCGGGAATCGCTCATGCATGCTCTCTACTTTCCTATGTTCCTTCCATCCCCAGATCTCCACATCATAACACAATACCGCCCACACCAACGCATCAAACAATCAGAACCTCATTCTCCAATCGTTCTTGAACCTTCTCTTTCCTATACCCCATACTTAGCGCCCATTACTTTACTCGAACATTCAATTCTTTTCCTCACCTGCAGCTCGTTTCCCCCTTCTGCTTCAAACCAAAAACCTAGGTAACAGAATTCCTCCACAATTTCCACTTTTTGTCCGTTCATCTTCCAAACGTAATTTATTTTGCTCTTTCTATTTCTGAAACACATCACTAAGTGATGTGTGATGACTCTAAGTCTGCCAATAGGATACTAAATAGTAACGGACTCAAAAGGCACCCTTGCCTTAGACCTCGGCTTGCCAGAAAACTTGCCCTTTTTTCTTTCCTATTTTCACCCTCATCCTGGTTTCAGTAAAAATTTGCTTTATCTGCTTTGAAATCTACGAACACAGCGACTAGTCTCCCTTTCTTTCTCCCCAAATTTTAGTTAACTAAATAGTTAAGTACGTAGATGTTGTCTATAGTTCCCATTCCTTTTCTAAATCCCGTCTGATTATGTGGGATACTTTCTCTTTATTCTACCTGACTCTCCAACCTATTTCTTAAGATTTCGGCATATATTTTATAGCCGACTGACATGAGAGTGATCCCTCTGTATTACTCTACCTTCTTTCCTTCCCCTTTCTTGACAAGCGGTACCACCAGTCCCGTCGTCCACTCTTCCAGCCAACCTTTCCCTTTCCATACCTTGTTGCAGATCTTCCACATCCCATCCCTAATCCCTTCTCCAAACTTCATCGCTTCGTTCTCCATCCCATCTTCTCCCGTCGCCTTATTTCTTTTTAACCTATTTATTGCCTCATCCACTTCTTCTCTTGTTATCTCGTTCCCTTCCTCCATTTCTCCTTGGACTATCCTACACTTTTCCCCTCTGATCTTATTTTTCTCTCCCCCTAATAGACCCTTAAAATAATCCGTCCATTCCTCCATTTCTATTTCTTCGCTAACGCCCTTCCTTTCCCCTCTATCCCTATTTATCACATCCCACACCCTACCTTCTTTGATGGCGTTTTCTACCTCTGCTTTATATTCTTCCTTTCCCCTCTGTCTTTTTATTTCCAGCATCTTCTCATGTTCTTTTTTCCTCCTGTTATACTCCTCCTTCTCCATTTCCCCTCTTCTCCATTTGCTCACACACTCTTTTATTCTCTCTTTACTCTCCCAGCATTCCTCGTCCCACCAGCCTCTCTTTCCCCCTACACTTTCCTCATTAGTACCCAGCTCATCCTTTACCTTTTCAATGGACCCCTTCAACCTTTCAATTAACGAGTCTATTCCCTCCTCTTTTTCATACCTAACCTTCTGCTTTTCCATCTTTTGTCTAAAATCTTCTAATTTATCTACCCCCCAGATTCCCATTTTCGTGTTTCGTTCGCACCCTTTTTCCTTTCTCCCTCTGCCGCGCTTACTGATGCCTCTTCTTAGTGTAACTATGACCGGGAAGTGCTCAGACCCTATCTCATTCCCTACCTCCATACTCCCTGTCATATGCCGCATTCTTTCTTCAGCCAAGATGTAGTCTATTACTGTTGCCCCCTTTCCTATCAATATGATCTCCCCTTCCTCATCTCCTTTCATATTGCCATTGCATATAAACCATCCTGTTTCTCCTATCATGTCTAGTAACTTCCTCCCCTCCCTGTCCGTCTCTCTATGTTTGGAGTTCCTCATAAATGCCTCCTTTTCTTCATCCCATAACCCTCCCCTTGTTGGCCAGTCCATGCATTTAAGTCCCCTCCTATTAAAACCAATAATTCCTTCTTTTTCTCCATCCACCTCCTTATTACTCTCCAGCCTTCCTCTTCCCCTCTTCTTCTGTATACACACACCACTGCTATTTCTACTTTTCCAATTATAATTTTTCTTATCATTATTCCATCCTTTTCCTCCATGTTCTCATCTTTTTCCCTTTTACTACTAATTCTTTTTTCACCCCTGACACCATGCCGCCCATCCATCTCCCTTTAACGTGTTCTTTTCTTGCTTCTTTTCTTGCATTGTCCACACATAACGTTTCGGTAACAGCTTTTTTATTCCGTTCCAGTCCTTCTTATCTGCCCAAGTTTCACTCATCATAATCACATCCCACTTTTCTAACTCCTCCCAAAATCCTTTATTCTTGTTCTTCAAACCTGACACA
>NC_046664.1:21744772-21754557 GCF_010883055.1 Belonocnema kinseyi
CCCAGCACCATTCCTCCCCATTTATCCATAACCTGTCTCTCCCTATCCACACCATATGACCCCTTTTCCTCTCTACCCAAGCCCTCTGCTCTATTTGCCATCCCCTTTTCCTCTCCTTCCATGTCAGATCTTCTTAAATTCTTTCCCTTCTTCCTCTCAATAATTTTTTTCTCTCCATAATTTTCTTTTTCTCCTCCTCACTCCCCACTTTTACTAGAAACATTCCTTCTTTCCCTTCCTTTGTCCCTCCTATTCTCTTAACTCCTTCTACCCTTATCTGCACTCTAATATCTCGAAAAAGATTTGTTATTTCCACTTCTCCTATTTCACTCTCCAATTTTAATCTCTTGATTACTATGTTATTTTTCCTCTTTGCCCTTTCTTCCCCTTCTAACCTTCTTTCGATCTCACTGAGTCTTTTCTTCAATCTTTCATTCACACTTCGGACGTTCATTTCATTCCCTTGAAATATTTCCTCATTTTCTGTTTTTTCCCCCATATGCTCATTCCTAATTTCTAGACTGGATACCCGCTCTTCCAACTGTTTTATTTCTCTAGATCTCTGTTCGTCAACCTCTCTGTGTCTATTCTCAATGCTCTCTAGCTTACCCCAAACCTTGTCTTTCTCCTCCTTCCAACGTTTATCCCATTCTTCCAATTTTTTTCTGACCTTTTCACTTCCCCCCTTACATCTTTTCCCTGCCTATTCATATCCCTATTCATATCATCCAATCTCTTTCTTGTTTCCTCTCTAAACCCTTTAATGAGAGCTTCAAATTCTTCAAACACCCCCCCCCCCCACTCTTTCTGGTGTTTCCCTTTTAATTCTAACTCTCTTGTTCTCCTGGTCCCTTTCTACCTCATCTTCCCCAGCCACTCTTTTCCTTTTTTCCTCCCCTTCACTGCTAGTCGTGCTTGCCTTTTTTTGCCATTGGTCCAGACTTCTGTTCGAACCCGCGTTGCCTAGCTTGTTAAGGCGCTGTAAATTTGAGGGTCTTCCCCGTTGCTTGCCTGTACCTGAGTCCGCTACCCTGCCCACCCGGGTCGACTTCTCGGCACTTTCATCACCGCTGCTGTCACTGCGATCAACGTCACCCATCCCCCCACTTTCAATGCTTTCAGCAACGTCAGCTGTTGCAGCCACTACGGTTTTCTGCTCTGTGCGATCGTCCAGTAACTGTTGCCCTCTGGCGCCAGTTTGTGGACTTCGCGTCGTCGGCATCTTACCTTACCCAAAGCTCCGTGACGTTTCCCGCCTTTATTTTCTACCTCTTGCCCCCCTGACCAAGCAACTATTTTTTCACTCCTAACCTCAACAACTTCACACGCTCCAAATTTTCACTTCAAACCACTCACTTTCACCCTTCACACCTTTGCCTTCACTCACCCTTCTTCCTTTACACTCGATCTCCGCACTTTCTGCCTTTTCTGCATCCACTCACCCTTATTTCCTTCACCAAAGCCAAAAATGCACCACTTGACAAAAAGAGTTCTTTCGCGATCGGTACCGGAAACGGAAGCCGATTTAATTAGAGTGGATTTCATTAAAGTGGATTAAAGTGGAACGAATTAGATTAGCATAAACTGGATTGGAGTAGGATGAACTGGAGTGGGTTGGATTGAAGTGGATTGGAATGAAATGCATTGTATTGCATCACATTGAAATGAATTAAATTGAAGTTGATTGGATTAGAGTAAAGTGTATTTCTAACGAATGGGATTGAAGTGAACTGGAATTAAATAAGATAGATTGGATTGGGGTGGATTAGAATGGAGTGGAATCGCATGGATTGGGTCAGTTGGAGTGGATTGAAGTGAATTGGATTTGAATAGATTGGACTGGAGAAGATTCGATTAGAGCACATTGGAGTTGATTGGTTTGTAATTAATGTAATTTGATTGGAGTGAATTGAAGTGAATTGTATTGGATTGAAATGATTTGGATTGGAGTGGATTGGACTAGAAAGGATTAGATTGGATTAGATTGTTTGGGAATAAATTGGAATAAGTTGAATTAGATTGTATTGGATTGGAATGAATTGATTGGAGTGGATTGGAATGAATTGGATTTATTTGGATTGGAGTAGAGTGAATCGAGTTGGAATGGAATGGATTGAAGTGGATTGGAATGGATTGTAATTGAATTGGATTGTAATTGAATTAGACCAATCCGAAATTTGGGATTTGTTGAAAAAGTTCGTAAATTAAAAATCCCTATATTTATTTTTGCAGAAACAGAGCAAAATGGACCAATAGGCGAATTTGACACAGTGTTCTATGGCGCAGGGACCATTCATATACCCGTTCATGGAACAAGGAAAGGAAGGGTTTATACGCTTGCCGGTAAATAGAACAATCTAACATAACCTACAGTTATACAAAATTTTTAAATCTTCCCTAAAACGTTTAAAATATAATTTAAAAAAATTTAAACCATCAATTTTGAACTTAAACACTAACTTAATCTAAAACATTTGAAAAATTCTAAAACTTGCTTAAATTTCATTAATTTTTATTAAAAATACCAATTTTAAATTCAAAACCACATGATCTAAATTGTTAAAATATTGTAAATATTCTTAGGAATTTCATAATTTTTTATTAAAAATAACCATTTTGTTAAACACTAATATAACATAAAATCGTTGAAAAATGGGAATCTTGATGATGATTCTGAGGTAAAAGTATTAATTTTCAACAAATAGAAAAAAATTGTTAAACAAATAATTTACTTTTCTACCAAGAAGATGAATTACCAAATAAATTGATCAATATTTAGCCACGGAAATTAATATGCTATTACCATATTTTTTTCTTATCAAAATACATACGTTATTAACCAAAAAATAGAATTTTCTACTAAAACAAATCAATTTTAAATAACAACTGTAACAGTTAAATTTTTAGTTAAAAAAAATTAATTTTCAACCTGCGAAAAACAATTAAATTTTATGCTATTAAAATTATTTTTTAACTATACATATAAATTCTCAACTAAAACCAAGAATATTCAATTGAATATGTTAAATGTTTAATTAAAAATGTACTTTTCACAAAAAATAACATACAACAAAAAGCTTTTAAAAATTTACATTTTCACAGTAAAATTATGAATTTTCAACTAAAGTTGAAGATCTTTGAATGGAACTGTTGAATTTTAAACCAGAAAGATGAACTTTTAAACAAAAATATTAATCTCTACTAATAAATTTTATAAATAAATTTTACCAATAAATTTTACAGCAAAGAATATAAATTTTTAACAGAAAGTGGAATGTTTAAACTTTTAGTTGAAAGCATTAATTTGAAACAGAAAATAACGGATTTGCAACAAAAAAAAATCATTTTTTAATCAAACTGATCAATTTTGAACTAAAACTAAGAATATTCATTTGGAATGAGTTAAATTTTCAGTAAAAAATTACTTTTAATAAAAAAAATAACATTCAACAAAAAATTTTTTTTTAATGTTACATTTTTAAAACAAAATGATGAATTTTCAACTTAAATTGTAAATGTTTGAATGGAACTGTTGAATTTTAAACCAGAAAGAAGAATTTGAAAAAATATTAATTTCTAAACAACAACAAAATTATAACTAAAAAAATAATTAAAAAAAAAAAAAATTGAATAATTAAACTTCTAGTCAAGAAATCAATCTTCAACCAAACAAATGATTTTTTAACTGAAATTATGGAATACTCAACTGGAATAATATTTTAATTTTCAGCTCAATAAACAAAAATTTTTAAACAAAACAGAAACAAATTTTCAACAAAATAGTTAAATTTTCGGCAAAAAAATTCTTTTTCATACAAATAAAAAAGAAGTTTTCAATAAAATGGCTCATATTTCAACCAACGAAATAAATTTTTAATTCAAACGATGAATCTTCTAAGAAAGAAATTAATTTTTAACGAAAGAGTTTAACCTGTAACCAAGTAATTTTATTTTCAACCTAAAACATTAATTTTCAACTAAAATGATAATTGTGTAACTGGGATACTTGAATTATAAAAAAAAAATTTTTTTATCATGAAGATTATCTTGCAAACCAAAATTTAATATTCTAAAATAAATCGATTATTAAGAAAATATGTGAAAACTCTTAATTCTAAAAAAAACGGATTTTCAGCCGAATATTTAAATTTCCTACTGGAAAAGTTAAATTTTTAGTTTAAAAAATTGATTCTCAACAAAGTATTTTTAAATCCGAATGATGATTCTTTAAAAAAACTCCTGTTCCATGTGATAAATAAATTGTAAAAGGTTTTTCTTATAATGGAAAATAATAAATATTTAATACTAAATTATAGTTTAATCAGAGCAAATTGAAATAATGTAAAAAAATCTGCTGCTGTAGATAAAGTAGAAATCACTTTTCCTAACTGAACAAAATTATTAAAATAATGAAAACTTGAATTTTTTGCGACCAAAAGTAAATTATCGTTTTTTAAATTAAATTAACGGTCATTTTCTAGTGTCCGGTCAAGTGGCCACCCTGAAAATAGTCTAAGTTTCAAGCAAATACACCAATGTTTAACTAAAATGATAAATATTTAACTAAAAATTATTTTTTAACAAAATCGTTTGACTTTTCAAACAAATACTTAAATTTTCTGACAAAATAATTGTTTTTTTATTCGCTGAAGTTTAATTTTTTTCTTCATCATATTTTATCAAGTTCGCCTTGAAGTTTTAAAAAACATTTGTTGATTTGGACAAACAAAATATTTAGAAACATAATTGGTTCATTTTACTTACGAAGCTTTTTGATAAAAGGCGTAAACAAAGACAACTCACCTGAAACAAACCAAGAAAATAGCTTTATTAGAGATTATTTAAATAAAAGTTTTAATTCCTAATTTCTGTTCAACAAAAAACTTGAATTTCCAAGCAACAAAAATTGTTCAGCTGCGAAAAAAAATTAATTTTCTTGCATTTTGAACAAAAAAAAGAATGATAAATTATGAAGCAAATAGTGGATGTTTCAACAAATCACCTTAACTTTTCAGCAAATAATAAAATGTTCGACCTAAACGTTAAAATATTTCAGTTCGCACTTAAGTGATCAAACGGGTAAAAGAAGAGAAAAATAGAATTATGCATTCATTTTTAAACAAATAAGTTGAATTTTTAACTAAATAGTTCAACATTTGCAGAAACAAAATAAATTAATAACCAAAAACAAGAATTTTCAACGAAAGAAAAAAACATTTCAGCTAAAAGGATAAATGTTTGGCCAAGAAAATTAATTTTTTGCTGCAAAAGATAAATTTTCAACCAATTAAATTATTTTTCATCCTGATTATATTTTTCAACGAAAAAGAATAATTTTTTACCAAAAAGACAAATTTTCAAGCAAACACATACTTTTAAGTTTTTAATCCAGTACATAAAGTTTTAACTTATAGTTGAATTCTCAAGCTCGAAGATTAATTTTTCACCAGAAAAATAAGAATTTTCAACTAAATGGATACATTTATCATTTTGGATCATTTTTGAACCAAGTAGTAGAATTCTGCACTAAGAAGATTAATTTTCCAACTAAAAAATGAATTTTCGACCAAGTAATTATACATTTTCCCTTTCGAAATTAATTTTGAATAAAAAAAGTAAACAAATTTTCAAATAAAGGAAAAAAATCTTTCCAAAAAGTACTACAATCTTCAAAAAATAAATAATTGTTGAACTAAAATGATTAAAAATTCAACTAAAATGATGAATCTTCCAATACAACAATTAATTTTCAACAGAATAGTTCAACAATTAAGGTTTTCAAGGAATCTATATTATCATCAGAGAATCGAAACACAAAATTACCGATTGCCGGTCAAGTGATTTCCCATTAAGCTACTAGAGAGATCGAGATCTATTTCATAAAAAACGTTAAGAAATTCTGTTATTCTCTTATGATAATACAGATTCCTCAAAAATTTCACTTATAACACCTGATATAATAATGCGTGTATTTGTGAAAAAACTAATCTTCTCACGATCTCTCCAGTAGCTTAATGGGAAAACACCAGGTCGCCGGACAGTAGGGCAAAAAAATACCGTAACAAATTGATTTTCAGAAGCCAATTATTATCTGATTTTAACTTTTTTTAAATCATGGCTAATAAGATTTTGCATCGAACTGTCATGGCCGATTTTAAAATTTTGTTTTATTTTTGTTTATTTCATTGACAAAATGTTTTAAAAATTGACTTTTGAAGTATACCGTTTAAAAAAAAATTCTTTGATTTAATAAAAAATACCTTAAAAACTAAAACAAAACTATCCAAAAAAGATGTCCAATGCCAATGCAAATGTTAAAAATGTATTGAATTTATTATAAACAAATAGGTGAATGCAAATGGTTTTGTGGGAATTGACGGCGATTTGTGACTTGTTTTGCACTAAATTTGAACAATTCGTGGACAAAAAGAGTTTTTTAGTAGAAATTATAAACGTTAATAAATAATTTGTTATTTTAGAAGCAATATTTATAAACAAATGTCCATATCAGGTCTTTTTGATGGATTAAATAAAGTTTTTTCTATGGAGTCGATCATATATTACTTGGAAATAGAACATAAGTATCATATTTGGTAACCAAATAAAAGTTAATAATTGTTTAAACTACTTTGAATAACAAATACACTATTTTTCTATTTTTGGAGGTACAAACTTAATGTTATCGATGTAATTAACTGTAAATAACTTACTTCTAATTCTTAGGTAGATTATGAAGCGAGTAAACAATTTATTATTGTAAACAAAATTTTTTTGTAAAATTTGGTATTATTTTATGTATTTATAAATAAAATATCGTTTTTTTGATGGAATCAACAGCCAACTATTTAGCAATGATTTTTGGCTATGAATCGTTAAAATTTTAAGTGTTTAACCAAACTTAATTAACGAATGCATTATTTGGCTATTTTTCACATTTTAAACTTGCTTTTTTGTGCAATCAACTGTTAATAACACATTATATAGCTTTATTTAATAGTTCGATAAGGAACCATTTATTTTTATTTTTATTAACAAAGTAGTAAACATATTTTTCTCGGCTAATGCATTTCCAAACTAAACTTTTTTTTCTTGTGAAGTATAAATAATATTACTGAGCAATAATTCCGTCCCGTAAGTTCATAATTTGTTAAGTAAGTTTGATTAAAGAATTATCAAATGTTATCGACTCATAGTAAAAAATCATTGTTAAATAGCTGACTGTTAATTACGTGGAGAAGGCGGTATTTTATTATAAATACATAAAATGATAAAAAAAATTTTAAACAATTGTTGTTTACAATAATAAATTGTTCACTGTCATCAAAATTTTCTTAACAATTTATTAGTTAGTTATTTACAGTTAATGGCATCGAAAAAATCAAGTTTGTACCTTCAGAAATAGCCAAACAGTGCATTTGTTAATTAAGGTAATTTAAACAATTAATAATTTTTATTTGATGCCTAAATATTAGACTTCGGTTTTATTTCCAGGTAATATGTGATCGATTCCATAGGAAAAACTTAATTTATTCCATCCAAAATAACTGATATGGATATTTGTTTATAAAAATTGCTTTTAAAATAACAAATGATTTATTACTCTTTTATTAATTCAACAAAAAAACTCTTTTTATTTTATTTGAAAAATTTGCAATCAAAAATATTAATCTTAAACAAAAAAATTTCATTTTTAACCGAAATAAAATAATAATAATAACCAAAGAGTGGTATTTTTAAACAAAAGAGGTGAAAATATGTATAATATAAATTTACAAGGAACTGTAAATCACGGTAATTACAACCTATTTTTTATTTTCGGAGCCACATTTTAAATTTTAGTTTCAGCTGGTAGCTAAGGCATTAGCGCTCGCTTCATGATCGGAAGGTCGCGTGTTCAACTCCCGCTGCATGCACTTTTTTTATTAATCAATTTTTTATTTTCTACATATTGAAATATCTATAAATATAATTTCCCTCAATATTGTTCGAAATTGTTGATAATAATAATTTTTGTACGTAAAAACTGACTTTGATTAACTTTATTATGTTTTTCGAAAACGAATTTAATTTCTAAAAATATTATTAATTTTTTGCGTTGGTTACCAATTATATTTAAAGCTAGAATTATAAAGGAGGGGTTTTGAAAGAAAAATTGTGGTATTGAACTTCTAGTAAAAGAATTGTCAAAAGAAACTAAAATTTACAATTAGCGGTCATCCATTGTTAGTTAAGGATATTTTCCATATTTTAATTAATTAATTACTATTTTGTCTTACTGGATCAGGACGATTGAATCAAAGCATCGGATATCAAAATCTGGATATTGTGAGACATCTGGATACTCTTATTGGAATATATTTAGAAAAAGATCATATATTGCACGCGCTTGTTGAATGCAGTTCCTCGTCACGCGGGTAATTTGAAAAATGAAATACAATTATTAATAAAAATAAAAAATAAAATTTCGTCTGAACAGTCCACTCTTGATCAACATACAATTTTCTATCCTAAAAAGCCATTTGTTAATATTAACTTTTTTTAAGTTATTACAATACGGTTTTTTCAGGCCAATATTTTTGAGGTGCAGTTTAAAAAAACGTGTTTTGCACCATTATTGTCGAATAAAAAAATATTTATTTTAATAAAAAAATAGTTTATTATACTCACATTAGATTTCGAATAAAGAAAGCATGATTTACGATCAATTATGGGTAATTTATGGTAACTTACCATAAATAGACCAAAATTAAAATTTAAAAGTTCCATACATTTCCGGAAATTTATGGAAATTTTTCGGTAATTTATGGTAACATTACAGGTAATTTATGATAACTTACCTTAAATTTCCCTAAATTCAATTTAAAAATGTCTATAAATTACCGGAAATTTTCGACCATTCTTATGAATGAAATTTCTTATGTATGAAATTTTCGGAAATTTGTGGTACTTTTACAAGCCAATATTGTAACTAACCATAAATTACCCGAAATTCAATTTAAACAATTGAATAAATTTCCGAAAATTTTTGGATAATTTATGGTAATATTACAGGCAATTTTTTGTAACTTACCATAAAATGTCAAAAAATTAATTTAAAATGTCTATAAATTTCCAGAAATTTATGGAGATTTTCGGTCATTTATGGTAATTTTACTAGTAAACGTGATAACTTACATATAAACAAAAATTCAATTCTTTTTATAATCTCCGGAAATGTATGTAATTTTTGGATAATTTATGGTCATATTACATGTAATTGATAGAAACTGAAGATACATTACCCAAAATTCAATTTAAAAATGTCTATAAATTTCCGGAAATTTTTGGTGATTTGCGGTAATTGGATCAATAATATATGGTAACTTTCCATAAATTTCCGAAAAATTCGATTATCTGCAACCAACATTTTCTTACAGTTCTTACGGTGAGTGAAAGGATTATCGTAAAATCCGAGCTCATAGATGTATAATTTTCATTATTCACCTCTGACGTCACTTTTCAATACCTAGGGAGTAAAAACTACTTTTTTCTCCCTAGGAACCGAAAGTAAAAGTTATCGAAAGTAGAAAAATTGGGTAATTTCAAATTTCCGAAACTAGTATTATTATTATTACACCATTAAGCCATTTCCCTTTCGGGGTAGGCGTGACTCACTCGACAGGGGAAAGGAGTAGTGTGTGGATGAGATAGAGATTTTTCAGATTGATCCAGAATTCTCGTGCTATTTAAGTAAATAACACGTTCGTTCCGCAACACTGCTCCGACCCAGGTTGCTGATCAATCTC
>NC_046664.1:21754657-21762548 GCF_010883055.1 Belonocnema kinseyi
CCATCTCGAAACATCAATTTATCAATTCGCAAACTCTATGTGGTATGTACTCGCCACCGTGTTTAAGCATTTCAGCGTTAATACCGTCTACCCCGGCAGCCTGGCCGTTTTTCAAGTTCTTAATTATATCCCTAACCTCAGTGACACAAACTTTTTCAATTGAGTTTTCCAACGCATCGTGTTCAACATCGCAGTTGTAGTGTCCTATAGCTTCATCTCCGAATTGTCTCCTAAAATAGTCTCTGGAAGCCTCTAGTATTCCATCTGCATCATATACCATTTCCCCCCCTACTATTTCTCATGTTGACAATTTCTGTACTTTTGTTTCCTTTCATTTTTTTATAAAGTCAATTCTTAAAATTTGAAAACTCTCGAAATTCATAATGATGAAAATTAAAAATTGTCAACAAAAAAGGAACATTTAAATTTAATATTTTCTATATGTATTAAAATAATATGTTATTGGTATCATTTAAGTGGCATCGATTTAAAAGAGCTCTTTAAAGTTTCAAACTATACACGGATACCTCTAAAATAAAACATTTTTTTATAGGATAAAAATATTAAATATAATTTTTCGGAGGGGCTTTTTCAAAAAAATTTCAAACAAATTTCGAGAGTGAACTAATTTTGACGATTTCAAATTTTTGAATTTTAAAAATGGCGTAGTTTTTTAAATTTAATCATTTTTGTGTATTTTAATTCTGTCCATAAACATTTTCCGTATTTAATTAATTTTTTACTTTACTAATTAATTTGATTTTTTATTATCTTTTTCATAATTCCCCTGAATATTTCAGTTAATATTTAAAATAATAATAATAAAAATAATGATTTTTTTATTGCCTCCAGGTCTAAACAACATAGATCGACTATCGAAGTCATGAGCGAACAATTTCAGAAGAAGATGTGCATTAGGTCTTCCACTCCAAATAAAAAAAATTAAATAAACAATGTTGAATTACGGCAATAAATAAACAAATTTAGCATTGAGCTCAGTTATTTTTTTATAATCACATTCTCAAAATTTTACACTTGGCTAAAGAAAATTTATAATTCACACAGCATACGACGATAATAATAAAATAGAGGAAATTTTCTAAAACCCTAAGAAATTCTTTGAAAAGCATAACAGAATCTATAATATCGCTAAATTTTTTCAAATTTTTAAAAATAATTTTTGAAATTTTAATTTTAATTTAATTTCTTTAAATTAAACAAATCCCTTTAATCTAGTTATATCCCGTGAAATCCCCCCCATCCCTCAAAGTTTTTAAATCCCATGAAATATATATGAAATCCTTATAATATTAAATCTTCTAAGTTTTAAAATTTACCGAAATCATGCGAAATCATTTTAAATTCCTTTAAAAAATTTCAAAATGTTCAATTTTTCTACACTTCTGCTGATTTTTTAAAAATAATAAATTTCTCGGAATGTTATTCTCGGAATGTTATTTTCGGAATTTTATTCTCGGAATGTTATAAAATTTATTGAATTTGTTATAAACAAATAAGCGAAGGAAAATGGTTTCGTGGGGATTGGCGGCGATTCTTCCCTTTATTCGCAGTTAATTTTAACAATTTATGGACAAAAAAAGTTTTTTAATTGAATTTATAAATGTTAATAAATAATTTGTTATTAAAAATCAATTTTTATAAACAAATGTTCATATCAGGTATTTTTGATGGAATAAATAAAGCTTTTTTCTATAAAATCAATCACATATTACTTCAAGATAAAACCTAAGTATTATATTTGGCCACCAAATACAAAACAATAATTGTTTAAACTACCTTAATTAACAAGTGCACTATTTGCCTATTTTTTGGAGGTAAAAACTTGATTTTTCGATGCAATTAACTGTAACTAACTACTTTTCTAAATTTTAAAGAACATTTTAATGACAGTAAGAAATTTATTATTGTCAACCACAATTGTTTAAACGAATTTTTATAACTTTATGAATTCATAATTGAAATACCAATTTTTCACGGAATTAACAGCCAGATATTTAGCAACGATTGTTTGCTATGAATCCATAACATTTGATACTTGTTTAACAAAAATTAATTAACAAATGCATTATTTGGCTATTTTTCAGCAATCGAACTTTTTTTTTTGTGTGATCAACTGTTAATAACACATTTTTTAACTTTCTTTTATAGTTCGATAAATATCTATTATTTTTATTTTTATTAACAATGTAATAAACAATGCAATAAACAGTTGAGTAGACACAAAAACAAGTTTAAACACTAAAAAATAACCAAACAATGCAATTTCAAATTAATTTTGATTAAAAATTATCAAATGTTATTGATTTATAGCAAAAACTCATTGCTAAATGATTGGCTGTTAATTTCGTGGAAAACGCGTTGTTTTTTCTTGTCTAAGTATAAAATGTTAAAAATTCGATTAAACAATTGTTGCTTCCAATAATAAATTGTTTATTGTCATCAGAATTTCTTATAAACTTAGAAGTTAGTTATATACAGATCATTATATTAAAAAAATTAAGTTTTTACCTCCAAAAATGGCCAAATAGTGTTTTTGTTAATTAAGGTAGTTTAAATAATTAATAATTTTCATTTGGTGGCCCAATATGATAATCAGGTTTTATTTCCAAGTAATATGTAATCGATTTCATAGAAAAAACTTGATTTATTCTATCAAAAATACCTGATATGGATATTTGTTTATAAAAATTTCTTTTAAAACAACAAATTATTTATCCAATTTTATTGAATCAACTAAAAAACTCTTTTTGTTCATAAATCGTTCATAGTGCAAGTTAAGTGATTAATCGCCGCCAATCCCCACGAAAAATTTTCATTCGCTTATTTGTTTACAACAAGTTCAATCAATTTTTTTACATTTGCATTGCTATTGGACATCTTTTCTGAATAATTTTTTTCGGTTTTTTAGGTATTTTTGATTTAATCAAAGCATTTTTTAAACACCGGTATCCTTCAAAAGTTAAATTTTTTGTCATAATAAATTTTTCAAAATCTTAAATTCCTCAGAATCCTTTAAAATAAACAATAAAATTTTGTAATCTTTGAAATTGTTCAAAAAAATTAAATCTTATGAAATTCCTTAAAATCTCATTAAATGCCGTACAATTTTTTAAAATCTTTGATTATTTTTAAGAATCCTTTAAAAAAACTACATAAAATCTCATGAAATCCTTAGAAATTTCTTGAAATCCCTAGACTATCTACCCCTAGAAGAGCATCTAGTCAAACTTTTGAAAAGTAATTATCTAATTATCTCAAATTTCTCTATTATTTCCTGGTGAATATCCTTCTCAAACAAAATTTTCAAAATCTTTATTTAAAAACAAAATTAATATATTTTACTTATTATGATGACTAAAAAATTTTTTGTAAAATCTTTTCATTAAAAGATCAAAAAATTATAACTTTTGATACTGTATTCTTTTAAATAACAAATTCCACAGAAATACTTAATACAAATACTTAATTACATAAAAACTTTTGAAAAAAAACTCATTATTAAACTAATTGTTTTGTATTTAAAAAAATGTTACATCTCCAATTTTGGTCAACATACAAAAATAAAATTTTATAGCAGTAAATTGTAGCAAAGTTTGCAAATTTTAGGTGGTTAGAATCAATACAAAAATACGGAGATTACGAAAATTATTTTCTTATCAAAATTGTGTAACTTTTTGTCAAAGATTTATAACTTTATTTTTGCGTAACGGTTTTAATGACTATAGATAACAGTGTGAGATACATAAAAAACACATATTTTCGTGGTACATCATTCAATAATAATATTTTTAAGCAAAGTAAATATAATCTACTTATTTTATGACAATTTGAATATGGATTACGAATCGTTTAATTGAGGCTCAACTCGAATACTAAAAATATCAAGTTATTGTTGTAAAAGATGAGCTAATCGCTTTGATATATTTATATATACGAGTGAAAGATATTAAATTTCTTATCAGTCGCAGGACTGGTAGTTTTTTAAAAATAATTTCATTGTATCTATGAAAATGAAGATTTCTATTTGTACTCTGCTGATCTTTACTTTTCTGATGTTTCATAATTCTGTCCGTGAGTATAAAATATTAACAAATTAATAATATATTTGAAAAAATATATGCATCCGGATATCAACTATATTCAAAAATTGGGATTTCGTTGAGCATATACTTCGAAAATGTTGAAACATATATTAAAATTTCAAATATTTCATCATGGTGGATAATTACTCATTTACTGAAAAAATATATTATTAATTATTACAAAATCGTTTGTTATCAATTATTTGGTAGTATATTTTGTTATAAAAATAATTCAAATGCATTGCCAAATAGGTTCTTACGTGGAATGCCACGTCCACTTTTTCACCCGGGATGCTAACATATGCTCAAAAATTTGTATCCGTCTTCTTTTTTCCGTACTTCTTAGCATCTATTCTGCTTTTGAGTATAATATGGGATAGAGCACGAAAAAATAGGCATATTTCGAGAATTTTTTCGCCTCAATAAAGAGATCAACCGAAATTTTGTAACGTGGGATTTATGATAATAAAGTACAGAGAATCAATGAGGATTTTTTTTATTTATCTTTCCGGTCACACTTTTTGAGCAACAAAAAAATCGATTTTTTGCACATTATAGAATGGTTTAACCTTTTAAGCAAAAGTTGAAATTCTTTAGAACCTAGGCTTTAAAGGAACTCTTTTTGAGTGCAATATTATTTAATTCGAATTTTAAAGTAAAATGCGCAAAATCTTGGAGTTTTAAGGTACCCTCAAATATTTCAAATTCTTCAAAATATTCTGATATTACTTAAAATCTTCTTATTCTCTTCAGGATTCTTTAAAATCTTTAAAAATACCATAAAATATTTTAAATCCTTCAAAGTGTCTTCAATTTAAAATCGAATGAAAAATCTTGCTGTTTTAAAATACCCTCAAATATTTGAAATTCTTTGAAATCTTTTAATATCGCTCGAAATCTTTCAAATGATTTTGAAATTTCTTGAAATTTTTAGAAATACAACGAAATCTTCTAAATTCCTTAAAATAATTTAAATTATTGAAATCGGTTGGAAAATCTTTTAGTATCAAAGTGATCTCAAATATTTCACATTTTATTAATTTTTTATGGTATTCCTTACAATCTCTTAAATCTCTTGAAAATGTCTCGAAATCTTTTGACATACCAAGACAACTTAAATTCTTTAAAATACCTTAGAATTAATAAAATCGATCGAAAAATATTGGACTTTTAAAACAACCTCTAATACTTCAAATTCTTTCAAATCTCTTGATATCCCTTAAAATCTTTCAAATATTTAAAAAAATCCTCCGAATCTTTAAAACTACCAAAAAATTTAGATATCCCTTAAAATCCTTCAATTTATTGAAACCTATTAAAAAATCGCCTGAGTTTTAAAATACCCTTAACAATTTAAAATTGTTTGAAATCTTTTGATATCCCTTAAAATCTTTTTATTTTTTCTCAAGTTTCCCTGAAATCTTGAAAAACACCATAAAATCTTTGAAATCCTTTAAAACGCTTCAATTAATTAAAATCTATTCATAACTTTAAGGTACCTTCAAATACTCTCAAAACTTTTCAAATTTTTTGAAATCTTTTGATACCCCTTAAAATCTTTTAAATCTCTTTAAAATTTCTTGGAATCTCTAAAAATACCATGAAGTCTTTGAAATCCTTTTAAGTACCTCCAAATTATGGAAATTGATTAAGAAATCTTGGAGTTTTAAAATTGCCTTTATTATTCAAAAATCTTTGAAATCTTTTCATATCCCTTAAAACCGTTGAAATGCTTCAAAAGACCTTAAATTTATTGAAATCGTTTTGAAAAATCTTGGATTTTTAAAATACCCTCATATTTTTCTAATTATTACAAATTTTTTTGACATCTCTTGAAATCTTTCAAATCCCTTAAAAATTCCTCAGAGTCTTTAAAAATGCTATAAAATCTTTGAAATACTTTAAACTTCCTTTTATTTGAAATTAATTGAAAAATCTTGGAGTTTGTAAAATTCCCTTAAATATTTCAAATTATTTGAACACTAATGATATCCCTTGAAATTTCTTTAAAATTCCTCAAAATCTTTTAAAATACCATAAAATCTTTGAAGTTCTTTAATTTATCGAAATCGATTGGAAAATCTTGGATTTTTAAAATATTTCAAATTCTTTGAATATGTTTTGACATCCCTTGAAATCTTTAAAACACCTTAAAAATGCCTCGGAATCTTTAAAAATGCTACAAAATCTTTGAGATCCTTTAAAATGCCTTTAATTTGATATCAATTGAAAAATCTTGGATTTTTAAAAAACCCTCAAATATTTCAAATTCTTTGAAATTTTTTTTTGACATTCCTTGAAATCTTAAATCTATTTATATCTTTGAGGTCTTTTAAAATACCCTAAAATATTTCAAAATCTTTGAAATGTTTTGATACCCCTTGAAATATTTTAAATCGTTTTAAAATTGCTTAGAATATTTAAAAACATAACAAAATCTTTAAAGTATCTCAAAATCCTTTGATTTATTGAAATGTACTGAAAAATCCTTGACGTCTTACAATACCCTTAAATATTTTAAATTCTTCGAAATGCTTTGATATCTCTCGTAATCTTTTAATTTTCTTCAAGATTGTATGAAATCTTAAAAAATGCCATCAAATCTTGGAAATCCTTTAAAATTCTTTTAATTTGAAATCGATTTAAAAATCGTTGAGTTCTAAAATACCCTTAGATATTTAAAATTCTTTAAAATCTCATGATATCACTTAAAATCTGTTGAAAATTCCTCGGAATCTTTAACCCTAGATGGTCACTCTTCAGTAGAATATAATATTGTTCACATTGGGTGAAATAGACCCGAGCTCTATAAAACTAAGATTCTGCAGTAATATTAAGTTCTAGAAATCTTAAAAAATGTTTAGGTATTCTTGAAGGTTTAAAAAAAGGTTTAATAGTTTTGGTCACCAAAATTGTCCATTAAAAAATTATAACATACCAGGTAAATTGAAGTAATTAACAGACTCTACGAAGAGTTTGAATAAGTGTTTGAGTGAATTTCACCCACGGTGACCATCTAGGGTTAAAAATACCACAAACAATATTTGAGATTTTTTAAAACTCAATTAATTGATTGAAATCGATTGAAAAATATTAGAGTGGCTCTTGAATACCAGCAATGAGGTGCTTTTTCTCTTTGAAGTTTTTATTCAGATGTATATATTTTATTAACTAAAATTTTTCAATTCGTATTTGCGTGAAATCCTTAAAAACACTTGACTTCCGAATTACAATACATCTAGCATTTATAGAAAAAGTGTATGATTAATTGTCATAAAATAAATTGTTATAAATTATTTCTTAATATATTTTTATAGGACCATTTTAAATGCGTGTTAACCTATAAATTTAAACACAGATAAAAAAATAAGAAAATTTTGGGGTTTCCCGAAAAAATTCGTGATAAAAAATACCTATCTTATTTTTTAACAGAATCATTAACTGGACCAGCACAGCAGTATGACAGGGTGCACATTGATGGACGTGTATATCCCGTTCCAGTTGAAGGACTTTATAGGCTTGGAAGGACTTATATTCCTGACTGTAATTATTCATTATTAAAATTAATTATTAGAAGGTTAAGGATCTTTCCCGCTACGTCTGAAATATAATTTATAATAATTTTTGTTTATTTATTTATTATTATTTCCTGAGTTTATAATTATTACATTTAACTAATTAAAATTAAAAGAGGGAGGGTCGGTAAGGCCGGTTTTTGGCCTAATTTATTTTTGGACCAAAAAATCTGAAAAAATCATGGTAGTATCTTATAAGTATCCCGAGTCGAT
>NC_046664.1:21762648-21768872 GCF_010883055.1 Belonocnema kinseyi
CCCCCCCCCCTAAAAAACTACTTAATTTATATATTTAGTATAATAATTATAAACTATATTTTTCTTACAGTAAGAACTAATATGCGAGTCTCGCTTGAAGTGGATGATCAACTGTTCCGTGATAGAAATCTTATTGGAATAGTAAGAACAGAACCTCATACAATGAAAATGGAAATTTATGACGTAAATGGACGTGCTTATTCGGGTAATTACAACTATTATTTGGTCAGAAATTACATTCTGAATCACGTTTTTTGATCTACGCATACTAAGCCAGGATTGTTTTAATTTTTAGCCCTGAAAAAAAATTCTCCCCAGGTCCGCTGGGATTCGTACCCAGGTCTCACAGACCTGGGTTCGAATCCCAGCTAGAGAGGAATTTTTTTCTCACCTAAAGACTAACCATTTTGATTTCGACTAGTATTCTGAAATATTTTGACTGAAAAATAAAAAAAATAAGTTATTAATACCATAGATAATTTTTAAGAGACTTATTGGTAAGGTCTTCAAAATCAAAAGAACCTTAAATCAAAGAATTAATGAATAATTTAAGGTCCTTGCATTTGAAAGTGACTAAATTTGCAGGCTAACTTTCAAGCTTGGGAATTTAAAAATTAATTTTAAGAATTCGAAAGAATAAAAAAAATCCAATTCTTCTGACATCATTTAGATTCGGTCTTGCAAAAGAATTTACAAGGCTTTTCTTTTTTTAATTTTTATCTTTGGTTGGAATTTTGTCTTTTTGTCTCGGCAATTCAACAATTAGATTTAATTTTTTATCTTTACTTAATTTTTTATTTTGTTTTAAAATATTACTATTTTTTTGATCATTTGTCTTTTTAGTTTAAAAATTTATCCTTTTCGTAAAAATTTCAACTTCTTTAATCAAAAATTCAACTGTTCGAAAATTAAACTGATTCGGTTTCAGATTAACTAAATCGTTAAAAATGCTAATATTTTGTAGAAAATTCGTATTTTCGGCTCGGAAATTCAACTATTTGGTCGAAAGTTGAACTGCTTTGATAAAAATTTATTTTTTCAGTTGAAAATTCATTATAACAATTTAATTTTTTTCAGTTAGAACTTGAAATTTTTTAGTTGACAATATGAGTATTTGGTTGGAAAATTATGTATTTTGTTGAAAAATTGGTTTAGACTATATAGATCAAATACTGCCATTCACTTATCAATAATAAATTTATTATTTTTTAATGTCTCAACTTTCATTTGAAATTATAGTTTTGAATGCGCGTTCCTAAAACAGTATAATTTTTAAAATGCAACAAATTTGTACATCAAGGGTTCTCTGGGTGGAGACTTTCAATTTCAAATTTATTAATTTTAGATATATATATAATTGTAAATTGTTTGATTTCAATTTTTCAAGTATAAAAATTCCTGGTTTTTTAAATTCTTCGAAAGCATAATATATCAAATTGAAAGACTTGATATTTATTTAATTTTGAATTAAATGCCTCCAGGATAAATATAAATTAAGAATTACATTTTTTTACTTAAAAATGTTCCAAAATATTGAAAATTTCTACCTCAACTTAAAAAAATGTCGAATTGAAAAATAAAAATCACACCGATATTGTTTTGTACTATTTTTCTTCAGTTTTTAATTTTCAATACAACATCTTAAAATTGTCCAATTTACGTTGAAGATCTAAAAAAATTTATCTTTTAACATTTTTTAAAAAACTTGTTTTGTAGATTTAAAAATTAGTTAATAATTTTGAATAGGTGTTGATACTTAAACGATTGGGATGAAAAACTTAAAAATTGTATTGTTTAGAATACATATAGATCAAAATTTAAGTATCAAAATTGATACCCCGTTAATTAAATAATTTCTTTCATTTTAAATAGTTCTATTTTAAATTTCTTAATTTTCAATTTTTTCCATTCATAAATTTTAATTTTGCAATTAAAATTAAAATAGTTGAATTTGAATGAGTATAATTAATAATTTAAAAAATGTTAAGTTGTAAACATTTTAAATTTACTTATAATAATTTAAATTTTAAAGGATTTAACCGAAAAAAAGCTTTATTTTAAATGAAGTTTGGATTTGTTTAATTTTCTGCGTTCCATAGCTGAAATTTAATAAAAATGTCCATTACATTTTGTTTTATATTGAAATTTTTTTAATAATCATTTAATTTTAGGGATTTATAATTGACCAATTTTCAATTTTAAGCGTTGTATATATTTTAATTCAAAAGTTTTTAATTTCAAGTTATTCCATTTTGAAAGCCTTTATTAGTAAATAATACAATTTTAGTTCCTTCGAATTCAAAATGATCCTATTTTCAAAATTCGAATACAAAAATATTCCTATTCTAACGTTTTGAAATTCTCCATTTTGTAAAATTATAATCTGAAATCTTTTAGTTTCTAAATTCTTAAATTATAAATAAAATTATTCCTTTTTGAACGCTTTGAAAGTAAAATGATAGAATTTCCCCTTCTTTCTAATGAAACAGTCAAACTTTCAACATTTTAGTCCGAAATTTTTTAATCTAGTGAGTTTTTTATTTAAAATTTGTCACTTTTAAACGCTTTAAATCAGAAATTATTTTATTTTAAATGCTTTTATTTTTGAACGATACAAGGTCAATTTTTATTCCATTCAAAATATTTTGCTTTTTTTTAATTTTATCTGCTCTAGTATCGTAAAATTTTCATTTCAATTGGTTAGAAAAATGTATTAAACTGTTTTTAAATTGGTTTAATAATGAATGTTTAAACAAGAAATTTTTTAATGTTAAAAAATACAAATTTAGAAACTTATAACAGGAAATTTTAGTTTCGACGATAGCTCAGGCAGAAGCGCTCTCTTCATGGCAGGAAGGTTGCGCGTTCAACTCTCACTGCCTGCACTTTTTTATTGATCTATTTTTCATTCTTTGTTTATGAAAATATTTGTGAATATAATTTCCTCCCACAAATTACATGTTATTAGGTCCTTTTCATTGCTTTTCAATTATTATTTAAATTGGGAACTTCAAAAGGTAGAAAATGCGAATAAAAACGCATATTTTCGTTCAAAATACCTCTTTCATACTTAATACAAAAATTCTTAGGCACCATGAAAAAGTTAAGAACATTTATAGAAAATAAATTTGTAAAAACGGGATAAACTTAAAAAGAGTCAGTCCTTTTCTCAAAAATTAGATTTAAAAAATGATTTTCAGAATTTTTTAAGATTATTGAAGGAACCTACTATCATACAAATTTTAATAAATAAAAAAGAGATGAAGCAAAAAAAGTACAAGCGGCGAGAATCGAACATGCAACCTTACTGAGTACTGAGCTTTCATTTTAAAAAAATTATGAACCTAAACTAAAATTTATAATTGGCGGTCTCCCCTTTAAGATAAATAAATTTTTAAGATTTGAATTAATTGATAACTATTTTTTCTTACTGAATTAGGGAGACTAACTGACAGGATTGCAGTCCAGAATAAAGATATTCTAAAATGCCAGGAAAATCTCATTGCAGTATATGAAGATGAGTTTGGATTTCGCGGACTTCGTGAAGTTATGTAGGCACATGTACTGCTTCGCCATATTGACGTAAAAAAACAATGTTAAATTAAAATGATAAATAAAAAGATTTAGCATGTACATAAATTATTATTTTTTATAATCACATTCTCAAAACTCCAGATTAGCGTAAAGAGAATTTATTGTTCGCACATCTCACCCCACAATAATAATAGTTGACTACTTATATATAAATATATACAAAAAAACAATAAGAAATGATAATAATAAATAAATGAAATAATAATAATATAATAAACAATTATTCCTTAAAATAGTCTCTTAAAGTGTTTAATATCCCATCTGCATAATATAAAATGTCATCATTGCCATTTCTCATGTTGCCTAAATCTGTACTTTTACCTCCATTCGTATTGATTAAAGCCTATTTATAAAGCAGTTTCTTGCTTTTAACTAGAAAATAAAAATCGGACATTATTTAGAGCTTCTCTCTTGGATTGATATATTTTTTACTAAAATATAAATATTTTACTAAAATATTTATTGACCTTTGCAAAAGGGTGAAATATTTTTCATTAAATAAATGTAAAATAGTTATGGTAAAAGAGGATAATTTTATGCGTAAAAAAATTAATATACATACATTTTTTAAATATTTAGAAAATAATTTAAAAATAAATAAATAAGACAAAACTCAATAGATCAATCAGAAACCATATATTTGATTAAATCAGAGAAATAACAGGCGCACGATTTTTTTTCTTTGTCAATTTTTTTAAATAAAATCTAAATTAAATATGAATACAAAATTATTTTATTTCGTAGGGGCTATTATCTTAATTAATAGAAAAGTCAGGAATCATAAATTTTACAAACATTGTGAATTTAATTACGCTAAATGATAATCTGAAGATAATTAATAATTTGAAAAATCGTAAGATTTAAAAAAATAAAAATACAAATTTTGAACTGAAAATAATAACTTACTCTAAAATTGTTAAAAGATTCTAAATCTTATTTAAATCAAATTATTTTTGTTTCGAAATGCTAATTTTCTATACAAACCAAGAATTTTACCTAAAATTATAAAAAAATTATTAATCTTCCTTGAAATCTAATGATTTTTATTGAAAATTACCTATTTCAAAGAAAATATAACAAAAAACAAAAGAAAAGAACATTTTAAGTTTTGAAAAAAATAAAAACAGAGAAGACAAGATAATAAAGCGAAAATTTTTTTAACGAAGCAGTTCAACTTTCAACTAAATTGTTCAATTTTTGACAAAAAACGAATTTTCAACACAAAATTTAATAGGTGAATTTTAAACTAAAATCAAAAAAATTTTAGCTTAAAACTGAACAAGTCCATATGCAATAATAAAGAATAATTTTTAGTCAAAAAAAAACAGTTCAATTTTTAACGAAAGAGATGATTGTTGAATTAAAAAAATGAATCTTCCGCTACAAAAAATAAATCATTTTGAAAAACATTTATTTCAGCTTTCAACCAAGCAGTTTATTTTAAGACAAAAATGATAAGTTTCCAACCAAAAATAGAACTATTGTTAAAAATAAATTTTAATTTTAAATAAAAAACTTCTAAATTTAGTTGAAGCGCTAAAAATTAAATAATTCCAAACTTCGATTAAATGCAGGGTATTGTTAAAATGGGATTTTAAATGTAGTTAATTAAAAATTAAGCATTAGAAAGTTTTACTAAGCACTTTATAAAATTCACTCATTTTAATCTATACTGCATAGTCATTTTTAACAATAATGATACAATCGCTATGGTATACATACATGCAAAGCATGCAGCATCATCTCAGTTACAGCCCCGGAAATTTTTTAAAAATTAGTCAATTGTCTTTTAAAAAAATGGAGATCCTGCATCCAGATATCAATTAGATTAATAAATTGCGCTTTCGTCAAGCATACACTCCAAAACAGTAGAAACATATGTTATCATTGTAAGTAGTTTATATTTTTCGATAATTATGTACTTATTTCGAAAAAAGTATGTTATTGTTATAAAATTGTTTTGTTATACACATATATTATTTAAAATTTGTTTTTTGTTATCAAAATCAATTGAAATGAATTTTCACGTGGATTTTTACGTGAATACCCACGTTTACTCTTACATCTTGGATGCAAACATATGTTGAAAAAATTTAATTTTACGTCTTTTTTCTTCCATATATATTGGTACTTATTATTTTTGTCAACGAAATATAATAATATGATACTAAATAAATCACATATTAAAATGTATTGCATCCACATACAGATTTATACACATTTATACACATACACATTTTCGTCAAGCATACACTTCAAAACAGTTGAAACATATATTATCATCGTAAGTATTTCATATTTTTGGATAATTATGCACTTTTTCGAAAATAGTATCTTATTGTCATAAAATTCTTTTGTTATACACATATGTTATTTACCATTTGTGATTTGTTATTGAAATCAATTTAAATGAATTATCACGTGGATTTTTACGTAGATGCTCAAGTCGACTCTTTCACCTTGGATGCAAGCATATGTTCCAAAAATTTGACTTTTCGTCTTTTTTCTTCCATATATATTACTATTTATTATTTTTAGGAGTGAAATAAAATAATATAATACTAAATCAATCACATATTAAAATATCTTACATCCTCATATCAACTATATGAAAAAATAAGGGTTTTCGT
>NC_046664.1:21768972-21802933 GCF_010883055.1 Belonocnema kinseyi
AAATAATATTAAACTTAATATACCCAAGCGCATTAAAATTAATATATCAAGCATATAAAATCGCGTTGAAAGCGATCTTATTAAATTTCATATACATTCATTCCTTACAAGAAAAGTCAGATAATTCCATTTTTCACAAATTCAAAACAAGTTTAGCAGTAATTTTCGATTGTGAATACTAAAACATGATACCTTCTTCCTATTAACCAGAAATAAAATTGGATTTTAAGTCGAACAGTTCAATTAAGCAAATAAATGATGGACCTAACCTACAATTAAGTGTTTTCGCCTTCAATTTTGACTATTTAGAGCAAAATTAGGACAAAGTTTTATCTTTACATTGCACTTTCATAATAAATAACAATTTAGTGGACGACTTCTAGATTATTAATGTATTTGATGATATTTGACAAGATTTAAAGAAATTAAAGCAGGTTGATTTTTTACGCACATCGATATACTAACCTGTATATTAAATTCAATACACATGTATAATAAATTCACTACACCAATGTATGTTACATTTTAGTAGCGGCAGTGCATATTTACTTCACACACATGTATGTTAAGCCTCGTACAGATATCTCTAATAGTGTATACTTCATGACAGTTGAAACATATATTATTATTGTGAGTGTTTTATATTGTTGAACCTTTATATATTTTTTTCGAAAAAAGTATCTTCTTGGTATAAACAAATTTTTTATAATCATTTTTTATTATATTTTTTGATAAAACGGATCTAAGTGCATTGTCACGTGCATTTTTACTTAGATGCCCACTTCGACTCTTTCTTCTTGATTGCAAACATATGTTCCAAAAACTTCCCTTTTCGTCTTTTTTCTTCCATATATCTCTTTATTTATTACGTTCATGAATGAAATGTACTAATATGATACTAAATCGAACACATATTAAAATATCTTAAATCCACCTATTAACTTTCTTAAAAAATTGGCTTTTAGTCACGCATACTTAATAACAATTAAAACATATGTTATCATCATAAGTATTTCATATTGTGGGATAATTGTGTTTTTTGTTTTAAAAAATTCGTTATTCCTACAAAATCGGTATGTTATAAACATGCGTTATTAAAAATTTATTCTTTGTTATTGAAACTAATTTAAATGCATAGTCACGTGGATTTTTATGTCAATGCCCACGTCAATCTTTCACCTTGATTGCAAACATATGTTCCAAAACATTCACTTTTTTCATCCATATATCTCGGTATTTATTCTGTTCGTAATTTAGATGTAATAATATTAAATAATATAATAATAATAATACTAAATTAATCAATCCATATAAAAAAAACTGGTTTTTCGTACTTCGAACGAGTTGAAATATATGTTTTGTGTGTAATAAAATATATTTCATCGTGATAGGGAAAAGGATTTGTTATTAATATTTGCCATTATATTTTGTTATGGAAACAATTTATGTATAATTACATCTTTCATCCAAATATGACTATATTCAAAAATTGATTTTTAATAAAATTTTGTTTCATATATTACTAATGCTTAAAAAAGAAACTTTTAACATGCAGGGAACCAAAATTTGTTGTCAAAATATGTATTGTATGGAAAAATCTTCGAAAGCATTTTTCTTACTTTAATTTAAAAACAACTTAAAAATAATGTTTTGAAAAATACAGAATTTTCAATCTCCTGCTATAGAGTGACGTCTTACTATCGACTGAATTTGGGACTAAATTTAGTACTAACATAAAACAGTGTCTCGTTAAATTTATACATTATTTTTTTGTATATTTTTTTAAACGAATTGGAATTTTGGGTTACGTTGAAAAAAATTCGTTTAAGAAATATATTTATTTTTACAGAAAAATAAATATACCCCTGCACAGAAGATCACGCCATGATGACCATTTGCACATTGAAGGACATCATTGATGGAGATAAGATAAGTCTATAATAACAAGCAGATTGTTTTAAGTGAAAATTTCTTTGATTCAGGATTCAATTATTTGGTTCAAAATTCGTATTTTAGTAGAAAAATAATGCGATTGGTTGAAATTTTATCTTTTAAGGAAGAAAATTAATCTTTCTTGTTCGAAAATTAATTTTGTTGTAAAAAATTTAACTTTCTTCGAAGGAATCATCTTTATAACTTGAAAATTATACTATTTGATTAAATGTTCAACTATTTGGTTGCTTATGCATTTTTTTAAAAATTCGTATTTTCAATATATAAAAAAAGTTAAACAAACTATAGAAATCAAAGACGAGCGCTTGAAATGTAATTTTTTAAATTAAAATTACGAATTTTGCCACAAATATATGTAACCGAAAACTGTTAAAAAATTCTAAATCATATTTATGTTATGATGATTTATATTTGAGAATACTAATTTGAAGTGCAACAGGCCAAAATAATCCAAAGTTGTTAAAAAATTGGGTATATTATTCGAAATCTGATAATTTTTTTTTAAAAATGCTAATAATTTCTGAACAAAAACACTACCATAACATAATACAAAATTACTCAGAATTGTAAATCTTCAAGATCTAATGATTTTTCATTAAATTGACTTTTAAATAAATTTAAAATTATTTAATTTAAAATTTAAATACAAGAGAAAAAAACAAGGTAGGGGATTTTATGGTTGCTGAAAATTTATATTTTAATTTAAAATTGTTCTTTTCCTGTTGAAAATTGATTTATTTTCTTTAAAAATCGCAGTTTTAAGTAAAAAATTATTCATTCTTTGTTGAAAATTTTCGCTTTTTTTTTTAAATTCAACTGTTTGATTGAAAATTAATATTTGTTGGTAAGGGAGTCAATTATTTTGTGGAAATTTCGTGTTTTCTAATTGAATTCCACAATTTTTTTTATTCCAAATTAAAATCGTGCTTATTAGCAATATAAACTATTACATGTTTCGTTGAAACATTAATTTTCTTTCATTCGAGATTGATGGATTCATCATTTTAGTAAAAATTCAAGTTTTTGGTCGAAAATAACTTTTTCGTTGAAAATTAACTTTTTGGAGATGAAAATTAATTTTTTTAGTATGAAAATTCAACAATTTCGTAGAAATTTGTGTTTTTTTATGAGAGTATATATTTTTAATTCAAAATTAATAATAATGTTTTTTTTTGTATTCATATTTTTGCTTGAGGTAGGAAATCCGTTTTTTTCTATTGAAAATTAATTCTTTTTACTTAAGCTTTGGCGATTCCATTGTTGGTTAGAAACTTTTTTTTTTAGTGGAAAATTCATATTTTTCTTAAAAATTAAACGATTATATTGAAACTTTAAGTATTTTGTTAAAAATTTATCTCTTTTTCTTGAAAATTCAACAATTTTGTTGAAAATGCGCAACTTTTCGGTTACAGAATAATTGTTTTGGTTATAATTCATTTATTTATTGTTTTATTCAAGATTTATCACCGTAGAGAAAAATTCAAGAGTTTAGTCGTAAAATAACTTTTTTTTTTTAATTATTAATTTTTGGGAGATGAAATTTCCACGTTTTTTTGTAGAAATTTGAGTTTTTTGAGAAAAGTTCATATTTTTTGCTTAAAATAATTTGTGTTTGTTGAAAATTCATCTTTTTGGTTGCAACAGTGTCCTTATTAAATAAAAGTGATTTTATTTTCATGATATTATATCAGTCACTAAAAATTTAAAAAATTTGACTTCAGATTCGTTATCAGTGACCCACAAAGATTTCCGACATATCGTTACACTTCTTTTTCTCAGATAGGAATCGACCTTGCTATGATTTTTATTATGTTAAATATTTCGGTTAAATATTCATCTTCATTTGGTAGAAAATTATTCTTCTTGGTAAAAAAAATCTTTCTTTTTATAAAGTTGAACTATTTGAACAAATATTAAACACTTTTATAGAAGATTAATATTTTTTAATATTTATAATTTCAATTGACCATTCATAAATTCTTGGTTTTACTTTAGTATTTTTTGGTTAAAAATGCAACCGATTAATTAAACATTAATGTTTTGATGAAATTTCAACCATTTTTTTTATTAATCTCTTTAGGTAAAAAATTCAACTGTTTTGTTAAAAATGCACCGTTTTGGATTCAAAATTTATTAATTATAATAGAAAATTTATGTTTCTTCGTTGAAAATAAATTTTATTGTTGAATATTAATTATTTTCATTCCAGATTTATTATTTAAGAAAAATATTCAAGTTTTTGGTTGTTAAATTAACTCTTTTGTTCAAAATTAATGTTTTTTGTATAATATTCAATAGTTTTGTGGAAATTTAAGTTTTTTAATACAAATTTACATTTTTGTTAAGAAATTAATACTACGATTCTATTTTTAGTTACAAACTTATATTTTTAGTTGAAAATATATTTTTTTAGTGAAAAATTCAACTTTTTTCTTAAAACATTAATTATTTTGTTAAAAATTCAACAAATATTATGTTCAAGCCATTTTTTTTAGTCAAAAATATAACTGTTTTGTCAAAAAATCGTCCTTTTGGATGAAAAATTCATCTTTTATTGTAAAAAAAACTAATCTCTCTTGGTTGAAAATAAATTTTGTTCTTCAAAATTTAACCTATTTTGAAAAACTTCGCCTATTAATGTACAACTGTTCGGTCAAAGATTAATTTCTCTGGTTGTAAATTCATTTTGTTTTTGTTCAAGATTTATCATTTAGTGGAAAATTTAAATCTTTGGTAGCGAAATATCTTTTTTGCAACCAAAAAAAACCGGATAGAGAGAGTAAATTGAGTTTACTTATCTTGATAGAAAATTTATATTTTTGGTTAGAAATTCATTTCGTCGATTTCAAATTAGTTTTTTTTATTAAAAATTAATATTTTAAACTGAAAAATTAACTATTTAATTTTTTTTGGTAAAAATTCATTTTTTTTATTCAAATTCCATTTTTTTGTGGTAGATTATTTATCTTCTTGGTGACTAATTCATTTTTTTAGTTAAAAATTTAACTCGAATTTTGAACATTCCTTTAAAAATTGAAAATTTCGTTAAAAAATCATGTATTTAAAAAAACATTCATCCTTTTTGTAGAGGATTTATCTATTTAATTGAAAATTCATTTCTTCAATTAAAAATTAGTATTTTTTTAAGAAAATTAATTTTTTTAAATAAAAAATTAACTATTTTATTTTTGTACAAATTTCATCTTTTTTATAGACATTTAATTTTCTTGGTAGGAAAATCATCCGTTTGGTTGTAAATGCTACTATATGGTTTAAATTTTTTTTTAAATGAATTTTTTTACTCAAAATGTAACTATTCTATTTTTTTTTAATTTATTGACAATTAAAAATTGTTGAGATATAAAAACCTTCAAATGATGCCAAACAAATTTTCAACAATAATGACTTAGAGATTTTCGAGACATATCATATCATTACATAACTTTTTCTTAGATAGGAACTGACCTTGCCCTGATTATCATTGTACTAAATATTTCTATTGGGAATTCATGTATTTTGTTAAAAATTAATCTTATTTAGTAAAAAAATAGTTTTCTCTATTCAAAAATCATTATTTTTTGTAAGAAATTTAATTATTTAGTCGAATATTAAACACTTTTTGAAAATTATATATTTTTTTAATTTCATAGCTTTAATGAACAATTCATCAATTTGGTTGATAATTACTTTTTTTAAAGAAAAAATGTAACTATTCCAATTTTGGGTGAAAATTGGATATTTCGTTCGAAATTAGTTTAAAATTCATTTGTTTATTCAAGATTTATCATTTTAGTAGACAATTCAAATATTTGGTTTATAATAACTTTTTTTTCAAAATTTAAATTTTTGGAGATGAAAATTCAATGGTTTTGTTGAAATTAAGGTCTTTTTTAATAACAAATTCACAACTTTGCTCAAACAATTAATATTCTCTCTGAATTTGAATTATTTTAAATTTCTACTAATTTCAATCAGTAAAACTAACTGATTCATAGCTAGGATTGAGCCACTAATTAAAATTAGTAAACATTTTAACTGATTCAAATTTAGAGAGTTGTTTGATGAAAATGTGTTTTCTGACTAAGGCATTAACTATTTTGTTAAAAAATCTATATTTTTTGTTGGTTAGATTAAAAAAATTCGGATTTATGCTTGAAAAAAAATTTTCTAAACTGAAAATTTGGCGATTCCATTTTTGGTCAGAAACTTATCTTCTCTAGTTTAAAATGTACTTTTTTATTAATTGAACTATTTTCTTGAAATTTAATAATATTTTTAAAATTCAACTATATTATTTTAAAGTTATTTTTTTATTCAAAAATTTAACTTTTTTGAAAAATTGTCCTTTTGAATTAGAAATTCCTATTTTGTGGTGAAGAAATTCATTTTTCTTGGTGGAAAATAAATTGGTTTCTTAAAATTTCAATTGCTTGATTGATGGTTGAAATATTTAGTTTCTTTCAGTTTAAAAAATTAATTTTCAACCGAAAAAAACCGAATTTCTGAATTTAACAAATAAAGATGAATTTTTAACAAAATAGTTAATGTCTTAATTAAAAACATGAATTTTCTAACGAACGCAATTAATTTTTTAACCAAAAATATAAATTCTTTAAAAAAAAAATTAAATTTCTAGAAATTTGTTAAATTTTTATCCGCCGAAATTAAGCAAAAAAGTTATTTTGCAACCAAATACTTACATTTTCTGCTAAAATGATCAATCTTTAATCAAAGAAAATGAATGGCGGAAATGATGAAAATGCTGAAATGACGAAAATTCCACGGTTTTGTCAAAAAAGGTTTTTTTTACAAAAGTTCATATTTTTAGTTAAAAAAGTGATATTTTTTGTAAAATTCCAGAAATTTACATTCCGGTATTTTTTGTTAAAAACGAATTTTTTAAACTGACAATTTGGTGATTTCATTTTCGGTTAGAAACTTATCTGTTTTAAATGGAGCTTAATTTTTTTAGTTAAAAATTCAACTATTTTACTAAAAGTTTAATAATGTTCTTAAAAATTCACCTGTTATGTTGAAGGTAATTTTTAGTCTCAAATATATATCTATAAAAAAATCGTCCTTTTAGAATAAAAATTCACCATTTATAGTAAACAATTCATCTACTTTATTAAAAGTTCAAATATTTTGTTGAAAGTTCGTCCCTTTTGTTTGAAACTTCAACTAATTTGTTGTAAATTTTGTATAAAATAGATGAAAAATATTTATAACTTTTTCCACTTTGTTTAAACTATATATAATTTTTCCGCCTGGGTTAGAGTAACAAATCATCACAAAATATTTCTAAACTGCCAACAAAAAAGTTTCACAGTTTATATTTCAATTTTGAACAAAAAATAAATTTCTCTTCTAGTCAATTGAAGTGACTTATTTGGCTGCTAAAATGAAATAGTAAAATTATTTCTACAGTAAAATTCCTAATTAAACTTATACATTTCAGGATAAAAATTACTGATTTAATTAGTGAAAGTTACTGATTACGGAAATCAAAATAACGTTGTTTATGCGTGCCGAAACATTGATGATTATTTAAAAAATGTTGTTTTTTTTAAATTGTGATATGATAAGAATAAAAATATAAATACGAAAAAAAAATAATACAGATAAGGAAGGGGATTGATTTGGTTTGTTGGCATCTCATTTTTCTTTTCTTTTTGTACTTTTATCCAAAAAAGAACTTGTTTTTATTTTTTTTTTTAGTAAAATTTTTTATTATTTTCAATTTCTAAGAGAAATATTTTTTGGCGGTTATCAAAATTTGGTCGTTAGATTCTTTGTTTTATTTAATTTGATTTTAATCTCATTTAAATTTCTTAAATTTGTGTTAGGTCATTCAAAATTACTGATTTGGTTAGTCGACTTTACTGATCAGATCAATTTTTTTTGTGTACAGAAAATCATTCTTCTTGCTTCTTTAAAGTTAAACAATATTATTCAAAATTCCTTTTTTTAGTTGAAAATTAATTTTGTTAATTGAAAATTAATCTTTTTTAGATAAAAGTTTTCTAATTTTATATTATTTTGTCGAAAATTCTACTATTTCTTTGACAATTAATTAATTTAGTTGAAAATTCGTCTTTGTTAGTAGTAACTATTTTTTCCCTGAAAATTCAGCTATTCGATTAAATTCAACTGATTTTTATTGTTAACAAAAATATTTTCGGTTGAGAATTCATGTTATTTTACAGAAAGTGATTGAAGATTCATCATTAAGATTAAGATTAATGATTGAAATGTCGAACATTACCGATTTTATTCTGAAATTCATCCCTTTGTTGGAAAATTCAATTTGAAGACAAAAATTCGTGTTTTTTATAATTGAGATTTAGTTTTCTCAATTAAGGATTTAAATTTTCATTTTTCGGCTAAGAAATTAATTTTTTCATTTACAAAATTTAACTATTTTGTTCAAGATTAAACTTGTTTTAAGCTGAAAGGTCGTCTTTCTTAGTAGAAAATTATTCTTTTTGGCGAAATTTTTTTTAATTCAACTAGGGCAGATTGAAAGTTGAACTTCTTTGATCAAAATTCCTTATTTTGTTTATTAATTCACACTTTAAGTAGACAATTCATCCATTTGATTGAAAATTATTATTTTTTAGTAGACAATTCCATTTTTTTGTTGAAAATTCATGTGATTTCTTGAAAATTCATTTTTTTCGGTAGAAAATTAATCTTCCTGGCCAAAAATTAATTTTTATAAGAATTAAACTACTTGGTTGAAAGTTCAACTCCTTTGTTAAAAATGTAAAAAAAACAATCTTCTTGTTTTAAAATTTATTTTTCTTAATTAAAAATTCATCTATTTGTTAAAATGTTCAACTATCACTTCACAAATATTTTTTTTTTTTCGTTTAATTAAACTGGTTGGAAATTTAGCTTCTGGTAGAAGGCATCTTTCTTGGTTGGAAAATAAACTTTTCGGGTTTTTGTCTTGAAAATTAGTAGTATAGCTATGGAAGTATGAGTCCACTTACCGACCGAGAAAATTTATTTTTTATACAAACTTATCGACAGCAGGTAATTATCATTGTTCGGTAATGCATATTTACCATCGGTCGGTAACGCAGCTCCTTGTCACTGATCAAGCCTTATTCGGTATAATAGGTACCTATCTTACATACCTCTGGAAAAAATCTGCATTACTGCCGGATGGTAAATCTGCATTACCAACGAGAATTACCCGATGTCGGTAAATTAGCATAGAAAAGAACCTTATTATAGCTATACTACTAAAATTTAACCGTTTTTGGTTAAATTTGATCTTTTTTCTAAATTAGGCCATTTGGTTAAAAGTGGATCCATGTAGGTAGAAAATTCAATTATTTTGATGAAGTAAAATTTTTTCTTGAGAATTGTGGACTTGTATTTCTAAAAGGATTCCAATAAAGCAATTTTTATTGAAATATAGGACGGAAGAGTGCAACTGTAGGGTGGGTGGTGCAACGTAACAAACCGAATCGAAGTCTGGCAAAGTAAGAATTTCGTGTGCGATGAGGACCGTTCTCATGGAGCCAACCAATTTTATGGGCTGAACGTACGTTCATGAAACGTAACCGTTCACGGTTGTCACGTGATCATATAGTAATAGTTGATAGGCCCGCTTGTTCTATCAGTTTCGCAAGCCCCATGAAGTTTAAAACGTATTTTTACATTAAGAAAAATGAATAATTATATTTTAAATTACACCCCCATAAGTCTGTTTTATATGGTCGCAAAAAACCCTATAAGTGAAAAATTTTGTTTCGCGAGTTTTGGCTTTAATTGTGATTTTTCACGGTTTAAAAAAAAGTACAATATTATTTCTAATGCATGAAATAATACTTTTTACAGATAATTAGACGTTTACATACATTTTTTAAACAATTGATTAATTTTTATAACTATCTTCTGTTAGATAAAGGCCAGAAAGTTGCAGTTTCTTCTGAAATTTTTCTTTTTCTTTTTAGATATAAACCAACAATAAATAAACAATAGAGATAATTATTTTTTAAATAATCTCTTTCTTTCTTTTTGAATCTATTTTTCTGAAATTAAACAAATATTTAAAATATTCAGAAAGTTTTCTATATGGATTATAGTAAATGTAAATTTTTCTTAAAGTAGGTAATGAAAGTTTTTTGTTTAAATATAGATTAATACCTATTATTTTTTTCTAACTAAAAATTATCTTTATTATACTTGTTTCTAGGATTTCCCATGCAGTCGAGAATTCCCGACCTCAGATTTTATAGTTGAATATTGATTCCCTGATTTTTCATTTAAAAATTCATTTGAATTCAAATAAAAAAATTTTGACGGAATAAAAAATATATATGCAGGTTGGGTTGAAATTAGAGATTAATATCTTTTACATACCAATACGATCATCAAATTTTCTTTTGAAATAGAAAATAATCCACTGTATGAGTTACACGTACCAGAAACACAAAATATATGCACAATTTAATCAAATAATTTTTTTCATAAAAAAAAATTAATTTACTTCAGCAATATAGTAATTTTAAATTAAGTATAATATTATTTATTGCATTTTTTCAATAAACAATTGCAATTCAATTTAAATTTAATAGATTTATTAAAATATAAAATGGCAATAAATCACTATCAAATAATTTAAAAAATGAATAATACTCAATACAAAATTAATCGATTTTTTCTATGAATTCAACTATTGTTGATTTCGAATAAAAATCTTTTTTGTTTAAAGATTTATAATTTTAGTTTGAAATTTCATTGTTTGGTTGTAAATTAAAATTTATGTGTTAAAAATTTAACTATTTTATAAAACATTCATTTTTTTGGCTTGAAACTTTAACAATCAGGCAGAAAATTAAACGGTTTATTTAGAAATTAACATTCTTGAGGCAAATTCGTTTCATTTTTGGTTAAAAATTAATTTTTTTGATTAAAAATTTACACACTTAAAAATGCATTTATTTGATAGGAAATTGAATTATTTTTCTCAAAATTCGTTTTTTGAACGTTTGTTGAGAATAATTTTTTTAAGTCAAAATATAACTATTTCAGATTTGATTATAAATTTATATTCTTTATCAAAGGGTCATCTTTCCTAGTTGGAATATAATTTTTTTGATAAGGATTCAACTATTTGGTTATAAGTTAACTTTTTAATTAAAAATTCAACTATTTTTTCAAATTTTTTTTTTGTTCAAAACTCAATCATTTTGTAGAAAATTAAGCTATTTCCTTGAAAATTAATGTTCTTGATGAAAATCCATATTTTTTGTTGAAAATTCTACTATTTTGATAGAAATCAAACTTTTTATTTGAAAATTTAACTCTTTGCTAGAAAGTTAACTTTTTTGTACAAAAACCATATTTTGGGATTAAAAAGAATTATTATAAGTTATTTGGTTAAAAATTAAACTATTATGTTAACATTATCCTTGAAGATGAAAAATTCAACTATTTTAATAAAAATTCGCCTTTTAAGAATAAAAATTTATCTCTTATGTTAAGAAAGTGATCTTTCTTGTTTTTTTTTCCTTGGATTTCAACTAGATTAAAATTTACTTGTCTTTTGTTGAAAAATAATTTTTTAAACTGAATACTAAAAAATTCCATTTTTGATTAAAAAAATTATCTGTTTCAGATGAAAATTGTACAGTATAATTGAATATTTGCCCTTTTTTGATAGAAAATTAACTTTTCTGTTGAAAATTGATATTTTGCGACTTAAAAAATCGAAAATCAAAAAAGCAAACTCGTATTTTTGGTTAAGAATTTGACTGCTTGGTTAAAAATTCTACTATTTATTTGAAAATGCAACTATCTGTTAGAAAATTAATTTTTTTGCTGCTAAGTCAGATTTTTGGGTTGAATAAAAAATGAGTATAATTAATTTGTTTTTGATAAAAAATTAATCTAGTTTGTTGAAAATTAATTAAATCTTTAATTAATTAATTTTTTGAAAAAAAACTGAACGATTGTATTTTTGGTAAAAAATGTAACTCTCAAATTGAAAATTAATCTGTTATGTTTGAAGAATCAACTTTTTGGTCGAAAAAATCTTATTTTTTTGTTGAATTCTATTGGTTTTGATTTCAAATCAAAATATTTTTTGGTTGAAGATTCATCATTCAGATGAAAATTCAGTTGGTTGTGAATTAATTTTTTTGTTGAAAATGCGTATTATCGGGTTTAAAATTCAACCTTTTTGCAGAAAATTAGTATTTTTCGCTAGAAAATTTAACCATTTGGTTGGAAATTAACTTTCTTGTCGAAAATTTATATTTTTTGTTCATACTATTTGGATTAAAATTAAATTACTTACTTGAAAATTTAACTACTTGCTAGAAAATTAAATTTGTTATTGAAAAACCATATTTTAGGATTAAAAAAAGATTATTCTAAATTATTTGGTTGAAAATTCAACTTTATATTAGTCTTTTTTTTATTGAAAATTTCAAAAAGCAAGGTTTTCTTTTTCTTGACTTTTTTCCGTATCGTGCGTTTTTTGGCTTCTGATGTTGATTTTCGTTTTAAAAAAATGTAGCACTCACAACGTTCTACATGATTGTACATGTGATAAATTTAATTTTTTTACATTCAATGTACATTTTGTTATTTTTATATATTTTTATAACCGGAGTTTCTAACAAACTTGAATATCTTTTTTGGTTAAAGAACTTTTGTCTTTTTTCCGTCTTTCGTATCCTTTTTCCAAAAATTTAACTTTTTCATTTTCAATCTTATTTATGACTATTGAAAGAAAATTTACTTGTCCTATTTAAAATTGATTGAATCGTTTTCGGTGAACAACTTTTGTCAGTTGATTTTTGTTCTACTTGGTATCGTTTAATAAAAAAAAATTATTCGAAAAAAATTTTATTTTGAATTTAATTTTTACAATTAAAGTAAAAACTACGTCTTCTATCAAAAATTTTGCATGACAAATTTAAATGGGCCTTTTTCTTTTTTTTCCATAGCTTCCGTCGTTTGTCAAAAAATTAACTTTTTTTTTGTTTTTGACGAATAAAACAAAAACTGCGCATTCTATAAAACAATAATAATTAATTAGAAATTTGTAGCTCTTTTTTGGGTAAGCAAGTTTAGTAAATTATTTATTTTTTTAGCTTGTGCCATTAGTCGAAAAATTAAATTTTTTAATTTTTAATGTTGTTTTTTACGATTAAAAACATAAACTACGAGTCCTATTGAAAAGTGATTGATAACAAATGTATAGATCTATTCAGGGTGTCCATTTTCAGTTCATTCATTTTTTTCTTATTTTTCATAGTTTGACCGCAAAATTGAATTTTTTATTTTTCATAATTTTTTGTACGATCTAAATTTGAATTTTCAACTTTTCAAAAAAATTGAAAAAGTTATTATGATAACTTGACTTTTTTCATATCATGCGTTTTTTGGCTTAAGATGTTCATTTTAGTTTGTTTCTTTGAATTTTGAAAATGCTATAACTCTGATCATGTTCTTTTTATCGGGAAAAGCTATAACAATAAATTGTTAGAATTTCCGAGTGGTATGAATAACCGTATATAGAATTTTTAAATCTTGAAAAAAATGGTTTAAAAAATTTTGAAAATGCGCTCACTTTTTGAATTTTCATTTAAAATAGCCGGTTTGCGCACTTATTCTTTGTTTTTAGGCCTTAAAAAAAGTGAAATTTTATATAAAACCAATAGCTTCTCATCAGGATGAGAATATAAAAAATCAATAATCGATTCATATGCACAGTTGATCAACTAAAAATGTGTGTTTTTTTAAAATAAAAAGTCTTCGATTTTAAACGGTTCTACTTTTTAATTTTTTACGTCTTTAAATAATTGAAAAGGATTAAAATTAAACTAATTACATAAAAACCGGTTAAAATTAAAGTTGGAAGGATTTTTTCTTCTAAATATTTGTAAATCTTTTTTTGTAAAAAATTATCTTTCTTGATTGCAATTTTTTTTAATTCAACTGTTTTTTTTAAACAAATTCTTCTTTTTGCTTTTGAATAAAGAATTAAACAATCATAAATTAACTATCTATTTAAATCTACATTTGTTATTTACATTGCAGATAAAAATTTCTCCCATTTTTATCACCGGAGATAATTTTCTATTGAAATAATATTGGTATAGCTTTGCCCCTTCATTGTACCAGTATCAGTTGAAGTGCACTCGACTCATGGATGCATTATGGATAACGAATCTTATATAGTCATATTCGAGAATTCGAGTGTACTCCTCTTTCTTATCGCATTTAATCTGCATTTACTCTCAGTTATTGATAAAAAAAAAATTAAATATCAGTCATGCATAGCATATCAATTTACACATAAATTCACGCTGATTGTCTCCAATTTCACACACTGACCACTCAACTGCACTCGTACCGCTTGTGGTACCAAGTGCGGTTTTCTGATCATAATTCATATGGCTGACAGTGAAATTTCAGACTGCGCTCAGGATTAATTACCAGATCCTAAATAACATCTTTCAGATCATATTTTCACGTTCATCAGTTCATAAATTATTTTTAGTTGGGACAACCATTTATTTAGTTGCTGTTAATTACTGCATAGTCAGTTCAACTAACGGAATTGTTGTACGAACTAATAAAATAACAGTATCAACTAATAAAATAGCAGTACCATATCTTACTAACTATATAGTTGGCTCAACTAAACATTTTTTTCAGTGTATAAAATTTTTACAACTCTCAATTTTTGTTACAACATGTACTTTTTGGAAAAAATGTACAAAATTTAAGAAAAAAATACAGGTAGATATAAATAACTAATTTTTCTTGTATTTTCTTCTAGAAAAGTAAACAGTTGACAATATATTACAAGTTTCAACAATTCAAAAATTAGAATAACTTTTTATAAATTTTTTTTTTACTTTTTTGTACAAATCTACAAGGAATTACAGAAAACGAGGGGATTTTACATTATTTAATTTGGATGTTTGACGTCATAAAAACAATCTTAATTTTACGTAAATTATTCTAGAAAATTACAAATCTTTACAAAAAATACGAGATTTCATGAAAGTTGAAATAATGTTTAGTAAATTTAATAATTTGTTTTGTATATACTGGTAGTTTTTTGTGGAAATGTACAAATTTAAACAAAAAATATGTACTTTTACAAAAAATACTTTTAGTTGTAGACTGTACCCTTCACAATAGAATTTTTTCAATTTGAAAGTCAAAGTAGTTAAACAACAATAAAAATTCGATTTAAACTTTATAAACTATCCTTAAATCTAAAATAGTTTCAAATTAATAGATTCATAATGAAATGATCTTTTTCAATTGCAATGCTATTTAAGTATAGTTTTAATGTTAAATATTAGATTTTTAACCCATTTAATTTGAAATTTTTTAATTAAAAAAAAACTTTTTGATGAATATTTAGCAATGTGTATTTTACTTTTCGTTTAAAATAAGCAATTATTAATCAAATATTAAAAATTAAACATTTTTAAACTTAAATATTTGAAATAGAAAGCCTTGAATCGTTAATATTTCAGTGTTAAATTTAAAACTTTAAACGTTACAATTTTAATTCTTCTACTTAATAATGTTATTAAATATTTAAGTGAAATTATGTTATTTTTACGCACAAGTAACAATTGAAAAAAATTTTCATTAGGAAAAAATTTGAGTTAGTTTAAGAGATATTTAAAACATTTTCAGAGATCCAAAATCAATCTAAAACTGAAAAAGACGTCAAAAAATAAAAAAACAAACTGATATTTTATAGGATTTTCAAATAAAACTTTGAAGCTTTTTAAAAATCATTAAATGGTTTAAAAAAATAAAAATATTCTTAAGTTCGTTGAGAAAATTTCAAATGATTTATTATTTTGAAAAATTAATTTTAGAAGTTTATTCAAAAAGATTATAAATTTGGTTTAGTTAATGAATTAGAATTAAACAATTTATTTTAAATATATTAAGAAATTTTGAAAAGCTACCAAAATAATTTAAAACGCGAAAAGATTGCAAAACATTGAAAACACTGTGTCGATCTTTGCAGATTTCGAACATAACATTTATAAGCTTTTTAAGTATTTTGAAAGGTTTGAAATAAATAAAAATTTACATCAAAATTCCTAGAAAAACTAAAAACAATTAGTTTTTAAATTAAAGGGAAAAGAATATTTAATGAGATTTCCAAACTTTTGAAAAAGGGATCTGGATGATTTTAACGATTCTTCTTTCTATTTTTATTTATTTATTATTTATCTATTCTTTGGCCAAACAAAATTTACAATAAATTAAAATATTTCTGCAACTGTCATTTCTTATTACAAAATGTATTTTTTAGGAAAAAAATAGCAAAAGTTTAAATATTAGGGAACTGTACTTAAAATTTGTTTTGTATATACTGATAGTTTATTGTAGAAACGTACAAATTTAAACAAAAAATATCTATTTTTACAAACAATACTTTTAATTGTAGACTGTACCTTTCAAAATAGAATTTTTTTGATTTGAAAGCAAATTATTTTAAAAAATGAAAACGTTGGATTGGCATTTTATAAACTATTCTTAATTATAAAATAATTTCAAATTAGTAGATTCATAATAAAACGATATTTTTCAATTCCAAAGCCTATTCAAGTATTGTTTTAATAAAAAATATTTCATTTTTGAACCATTTAATTTAAAAACTTCAATTAATGCAGACATTTTGTTGAATGTTTAGCAATATTTTGCTTTTCATTTAAAATAAGCAATCCTGAATCAAACCTTAAAAAGTAAACAATTTTAAACTCAAATGTTTAAAACAGAAAGCCTTGGATCGCTAATATTTTATAGTCTTAAATTTAAGCTTTGAACGGTACAGTTTTAATGGTTCTATTTAACAAATCTTTAATATGCTATTAAAATTATTGAATTTATTGAATTTAAAATTTTAAAAAATTAATTTTTATCGAAAAAAACACGAAATTTCAACCAAATACATGCATTTTTAACCAAAATGATACGACCCCCATTAAAAACTAAATTTTAAACAAAGTAGGCCAATTTTTAACTAAGTATTCGGATTTTCAAGAAAAGGAGTTTATTTTCAACAAACTAATCACATTTTGTACCAAAGTAGCTGAATTAACACCAAAACAAATTTCAACAGAACAGGCGAATTTACAGACAAAAAATGACTTCTTCACAACATTATTGAATTTTTTACAACATAAATTAATTTTCAACTAAAGAACTGAATTTTTAACTAAAACCATCAATTTTCAACTAAGATGATTAATTTTGCAACGAAAAAAAAAAGAATTTTCGATTAAATACATTAATTTTCAAGCAGGTAGTAGAATTTAAAAATAAAAAATATTTCAAACAAATAGTTAAACTTTCAACTAAAATGATTTACCAATACAACCAAAAAATGAATTTTTAACAAATAAGTACAAGTTTCAATCAAGTAGTTAAATTGTCCACCAAGATTATTATTTTTCAACCAAAAAAAGATCAATTTTTAAGAAAATATATAAATTTTCAAACTAGTAGATTTTTCAAATAAGAAAGATAAATTATTAACCAAAACTGGAATATTTTGAATTTAAAGAATAACTCAATTTTTAACCAAAAACATAAATTGTTCGATCCTGCTGATTAATTTTCTTACAAAAAACACTAAATTTAAATTAAATATATGAATTTTTAAGCAGGTAGTAGAATCTTCAACTAAAATGATTCATATGTATAACAAACACATTTTTTTAACAGATTAGTTTATATTTCAACCATTTAGTTAAATTTTCAATCAAAGTTATTCATTTTCTATAAAAAAGAACAATTTTGAACCAAATATATGAATTTTTATCCAAGTAGTAGTTGAATTTCCAACATAAATAGATAAACAAAGAATAAAAATATTATTATTAAATTTTCTTTCGGAAAAATTAATTTTTTACCAAAACAAAAAAATGAACGAATTTTCAACCAGATACATAAATTTTTAACTAAAATTATACATTTCCCACCACAATCTTAATTTTAAACAAAGTTTTGAACTTTCAATTAAGTAGTATGTGGTTGAACTTTCAACAGGGAAAAGGTTTTCCTGACAATTTTTTTAATTTTTTACATAGTCCATTAATCTTTAACCAAATAATAGAATCTTCTATCGAAAACATAGATTTTCAACCAAGCAGTTGATTTTTCAACTAAAAAAGATAAATTGTCAACTTAAAATACAATAGTTATATTTTCAATTTAAAAGATTGATGTTTTTCCAAAAATAAACAAATTTGCAATAAAACAGCTTAATTTTGAACAGCGAGAAAAATTAGTTTTTCACCAAATTTTTAAATTTACTATAACTCTTCATTTTCCTTTACTTCCCCTAATGCCCCTCCGCTCATTTCTTTTTCTTGCCCCTTCTTTTCTTCCTCATGTCCACTATTTCCCCTCTCTCAGTTCTATCCTCTTCTCCTACTAACCACCCCCTCTTTCCCCTAATTTCTATTACTTTCCTACCCTGAATTTTCACTTATTTTTCCTACAATCTTATCACTAATTCCCCCCTAAGCCCCCTCCTATTCCCATCTCTAACGTTCCTACTTTGCCTAATTCTCCTTTTTACATTCCCCTCCTCTCAATTCCCCTACTTCATCAACTTCTCCTCCCCATACTACCTCTATTCAACCACTCCTAATTTTCCCCCACTTCCTCCACTCCTCCTCTTCTAATTTTCCCTAACTTACTCCACTCCTCTTCAAATCATTACAACTTACTTCCCCTACTTTCCTCTCCTCATTTCCCCTCCTTAGAAAAAGTAATATGGAAAAAGGGGATGAAACGTGATCCCTGAAAGTGTCACCAGGAGGATTTTAATAAATTTTTAGGAATTAGAATTACACCAAACTCTCGTTTTCAGCCCCCCCCCCCCCCCCCCCCCCCCCCCCCCCCCCCCCCAGCCCGTGTTCTCGACCTTAATAGAACTGCTGCCCCACACAGTTTCCTAGAGGACAGAACAAGAGCGATTGCGACTCTCGCCCAGGAAGTGCCGCAGTGCGCGAGTACTCAGTTGAGTATATTGCGCAATATTATGCATTTCAATTGTAAACTTTTCAGGCGGCTCTAACTGTTTACGTTTAGATCTCCCGAAATGGGTCCAAAGCTATTTTCAGAAAACATCCGACACTGGACTGAAAACGAGAGTTTGGTTCATTAAATAAGAAGTTTCGTGGAACTAACCACGATTTTTTATCAAAACAGAGTTTTTGGTCTTATTTAAAATTATTTTTCAAAAATTCTCATTCATATCTGCACTTTGCAATCTCATCGAGGACAATTAGCTTGAAGCGTATCAGATTTATTGGACATATGAGAAGTCTTTAAATTCCGAGAGGGCAAATGGGACAAACGGAGCGAGCTTCTGAGATGCAATTTACATTCTCGATCAGTGACAGACAGTTGGTTGAGTTTTGCCCCCTTGAGGCTAGGTATTGACTCGATTTGCGAAGCCGAATTTTTATTCACATTTAATCACAGTCAATCAATTTGTCGTCCAGCCGAGCATGCAGAGGCGAATTAAAGGTCGAATCGTGGATGTCGTGACACTGTACTTCGTGTTGGTAAGATCACGCTCTACCTTATTCAAAATACAGTTGCAATTACCATATGCATGTGGGAACAATCTCTGGAGAAATTTTAAGGCGTCGAGAATTTTCTCACCAAATCCTAAACGCCTAACAAAATTATATAAAAAAAAAAAACACAAATTCATGAAGATATTGGACAATAAGGCAAAATCATGCCAAACTAACTTCTGTATTTGGAAATTTTGCTTTAATTTTCGACAAAAAATATGATGTTTTAACAAAATAGTTCAACTTTAAAAAAAGAGTTGATATTTTTTAACTAAAATGAGAAATCTTAAAACAAAAAACCAAATTTTCTTAAGAAAGTAGTTTAACTTTTCACAAAGTAGTTGAATCTTTTAAAAAATATGACTTTAAAAAAAACTATTGAACCTTTAACAAAACAGTTAATTTATTAATATTTAAAAAGATTTAAAAAAATGTTTTACGATCTTTAGAGATTAATAACACAAAATTAATCAGCTTTTTAAGCATTTTGAAACGTTTTAAATGAATACACTTTTTATTAAAAATCAATAAAAAATCTAACAAAACATTTTTTTAAATTAATTTTAAAAATATATATATTAAGATTTCCAAACTTTTCAAAAAAGAATCTGGATGATTTTAGATTAATTTCTTTACTTTCGAAGGATTTAAAAAAAATCGACTTAAAAAATTTTATAATTACTAGGTCCCTAGAAAATTTTTAAATGATTTTTTAAAACTATTTTTAAAAGCATATTTTTCAAAACAATTTTAAATGTATAAATTACTATGATATGACTTTTCAACAAAAAAGTTAATTATCCAAACTGACTTCTGTATTTGAAAAAGTTGCTATAATTTTCGACAAAAAAATGCATTTTTAACAAAATAGTTCAACTTTCAACAAAATAGATGATTTTTTAAAAGTAATTAATAAATTTTCATTAAAAAATATGCATTTTAATCTAAAAAGATTATTTTGTACTAAAAAAGAAAAATTTACAACAAAATACTTGAATTTTAAATCAAATAGTTAAATTTTGAAGCTAAAAAGGCGATTTATCTATCAAGCTGTTGAATTTTCAATATAAAAATTCGAATTTTCTACAAAAAGTTCAATATCCAACCCGAAAATATAAATTTTTAACTAAAAGGATAAATCTTTGAACACAACAAAAACAAATTTTTTTTAATTAGCTGAAGTTTAAAGAAAGTAGTTTATTTTTGAACAAAAAGATAAATTTTTAATAAAAAAGTTGAATCTTTACCAGGATAGTATAGGTCTCAACAAAAAAATTGAATTTTTACCCCAAAAACATAAGTTTTCAGTTAAATAGTAGAATTTTCAAATAAAATTATAATTTTTCCAAAAAAAAATTTTTTTTAAATAGTTTAACTTTGAACCAATTATTTTAATTTTTGAAAAAATTTGTCTTTTCAACAAAATAATTTAACTTTTAACAAAAAACTTAATTTTTTAATATTTAAAAACATTTTAAAAATTGTTTTGATTAATAAATGTCAATTGAACAATTATTAATATAGAAAATAATCGAGTGATTTTAAAATATATTTAGAAATTTTGAAATTTTCCAAAATAATTTGAAACTTAAAAAGATTAAAAAACTTGCATGAAGTTTATAATTATTAGATTTCTGGAAAATTTTTAAACGATTTTTAAAATAATTTTTAAAAGCATATTTTAAAATATTTCAAAAAAATATTGAATGTATAAATTTATGTGATATGACTTTTCAACAAAAAAAGTTAATTATCTTCAAATTAGTTAAATTTTTATAAAGATAGTTTAACTTTTAATCAAATACTCGAATTTTTAACCAAAAATATGAGTTTTCAACAAAAAAGTTAAAATGTGTATACCCAGCTGTTTAATTTTCAATTTAAAAAGTCGAATTTGCCACAAAAGAGTTCAATTTCCAACGCAAAAATATGAATTTTCAAATAAAACTATGAATCTTTAAACAAAGAAACAAATTTTAAAAAAAGTAGTTTTCCTTTCAACCAAAAAAGACGAATCTTCAACAAAAAAAACAATTTTCGACAAAATTGTTAAATATTGATGCCAAAATTCACTAAAAAGCTTAATTTTACAAACCGATAATACTATTTTTCAACAAAAAGTCAATTATAAACCATATCCTAATATTGTCATTAACATAGTTTATTTTTTAACCAAGAAGTTGAATTTTTAACCAAAAATACTACTTTTAAACCAGATAGCTTGATTATATACCCAATTACTGAATATACGATCCAAAAATATCAATTCTGTATAAAACCGTTCAATTTTCAACACAAAAATTCGAATTTTTAACTGAAACGCTGAAACCTCAAACGAAAAAAAATTATTTAAAATTAATTGAATTTTTTCCTCAACAAAAAAAAATAGTTTAATTTTTAATAAAATGGTTGAGTTTGCTAATAAAATTATGAACCTTAAAAAATGAATTCTTAACAAAAAAGTTAATCTTCTAATCAAAAACTTAAAATTTTAAGCTAAAAATACGATTTTTTCTAAGAAACTTGCACTTACAAATGAAAAAGTTGAATTTGAAAACAAAAAAAGTTTATTTTTGTTCAAGAAAGATAATTATTCTATTATAAGAGATGAATTTTCTACTAGCAAAATGAAATGAAAAAGAAAAAACAATTTTTAACAAAATAGTTGAATCCTCAAACAAAACAAATAATTTTCAATAAAAACAGATGAATTTTTAACCAAAATACAAATTTTTTGAACCATAATGGAATTATCGAATTTTCCGTTTAAAAAATTAATCTTCGCTCAAAAAAAACTGAATTTTTAAGCAGTTGAATGTATTTGGAATATTTGCTTTAATTTTCGACAAAAAATATGACGTTTCAACAAAATAGTTCAACTTTTAAAAAAAAAGAGTTGATATTTTTTAACTAAAATGAGAAATCTTAAAACAAAAAACCAAATCTTTTTAAGAAAGTAGTTTAACTTTTTACAAAGTAGCTGAATCTTCTAAAAAAATATGACTTTTAAAAAAACGGTTGAACCTTTAACAAAACAGTTAATTTATTAATATTTAAAAAGATTTTAAAAAATGTTTTACGATCTTTAGAGATTAATAACACAAAATTTTAATCAGCTTTTGAAGCATTTTGAAACGTTTTAAATGAATACAATTTAAAAAAACAAACTGAATTTTTAGACAGTTCGATTGAAAACAAAGAAGACACATTTTAAACAAAAAGATGAATTTTGAACAAATAGATTAACTTTCTAACCAAAAATTTAAATTTTCAACCAAAAAGGTGAATAAAAAAAATCCAATAATTAAATTTAAAAAAAAGGAAAATTTTTCACCAAGAAGATTAACGAACTACCCAAAAGAAAATTTCTCAAAAACGTACATTAATTTTCAACAAAATTGTTGAATTTTCAACCAAAAGACAATTTATCTACAAAAAAAATTAGAATTTTCGAACCGAAAATATGATTTTTTAACCAAAAAATAAATTATCTACAAAGTATTTACATTTTTACAAGAATATAATTCAATCATTAACCCTGTAGTTGAATTTGTAACCAAAAATATGACTTTTCAAACACATAAATACATTTTTTACTTAATTGTTGTATTTGCAGACCAGAAATATGAATTTTCCATAAAACATTTCAATTTTCAAACAGGAAATATAAATTTCCAACTAAAATGATGAATACTCAAACGAAAAAAATAAATAAATTAGTTAAAAAAAATTTGTTTCAGTTTAAACAAAATAGTTCATTTTTAATCAAAAAAATACGAAACTGCAATCGAACTGTTTAATCCTTAACCAAAAAAAAATTAATTTTTAACCAAACTGTTGCATTTTTAACCAAAAAGAATAAGTTTTCAATAAAAAATTAGTCTTTAAAAAAGTGGTGCAACTTTTAACCAAGTAGTTGAATTAAAAAAAAATGTTACTAATTAAAAAAATATAAACATTTTCAAACAAAAAAATAAATTTGAACTCAATATTAGTATTTTCATTCAAACAAGATGAATTTGGAACGAAAAAAAATCGTAGTTTTTTTAAACAAAGAAATTTAAAAAAAGACAGTTCGCATTAAAAAAAGGAGAAAAGGGGAAAAAAATAAGTTTTTGAAAAACAGAGAAAATGAAGATTAAAAAAAAAATTTCCGCAAAAAGCCCAAAATTTTTTTTCAAATTTTCTCATCAGAAAAAGTACTAATCGCACTAAAGGCTACTTGAGTTCGTAACGTTACCTAAACTTACCCCTCCCCTCTCTTTCTAATAATTATTTTTGGCGCGACCCCATCCCCCTTAATTTTTGAACGTAGTTAACACGCGGCCCCTTATCTGAAGTTAAATTCAAAAATAAAATTTATATTCTTAGATAGAAGAAATACATTCACAATATATCAGTTCCACCCATTAACTCAAACCCCCCAGGAGAATTCTTATCGACAGCAGCTATATATATAAGATTCAAACTGACCGATAAAAAATGCTAATAAAGTTTGCACGTGCTAATGTCGCGCAGAGAAAAAGAATCTGGTCATTTACACGGTCCTGCTAAACCTTAGGGATTAATGGTTATGCTCGCGGGTAATTAATTAGCATTGCAAAGGAAACGGATTACGAAAGTCTTGGCATACAGTTAGGTGAAAGAAAAATAAAAAAAAAATTTTAAAAGTAGTCAAGGAACAGAAAATGTAAGCGGGTAGAATAATTGAGGAGAGCAACTTTTACAATTTCTTTTGATGCAACTTTCTTAGCTAGCATTTTTCTTTCAGACTTTTAACTTTTAGGAAGAAAAAATAAACAAAATCAATTACTCGTACTGAAGTCAGCTTCTTTTTATCATTCACAAAAAGAGAAAAAGAAATATGACAGAGACTTCATGAACGTAATATTTTTTTTAACCTAATTATTATCTAATCAGGCTTCGAAGTAAGACACCAAAAAAGTTTTTAAAACACACATTATTGTTGAAAACTTAATTTGTAACAACATTGCTTTTAGTGTCGGTCTATCAAACGAAAGTTCTCGGGCTCAAATCCTAGCAGAGTTTAAAATTTTATTGAAAGTTTAATTATATTTTTGAGAATTGGCAATCTTAGACCCTTCAATTACTTTTTTGTGTATAATTCCAAACAATGTAATTGTGACTATTTTTAATTAATTTTATTCTCAAGACTTACAATTGAAAATTCTTTAATTTTAAGTGTTTGAAAACAAATTCTTAAATTTTAATAATTTGGAAGAGCAGAAGTCGAAATTTCAATTTGCAATCTTTCAAAATGAATCAGTTTTGAATGGAAAACATCAAAATTACAGAATCTTGAATCGAAAACTTGAAATCCGAAAATTTAGAATTGTAAATTACTTAATTTTCAATATGTATACTTTACTGATATTTTATAGATTTGAAATTACTGAATATATGCCTATAGATTTTTATTTCCTAAAATCAGAATATACCAAATTTGAAAATGCATTGTTGAACTAATTTTTATATATTGAGTTAAAAATTTATTTTTGAACAATAATTAATGATTAATAATTTGGCACTAAAAGGGAATCAAACAATTTTAGATCAGCTGAAATTTTGAAAAAGGACAGTATTTCGAGTGTGATTAAAAGGAAATTAAATTGTATAATTTCTAAATAAAAGCGTTTAAAAATGAATAATTAAAAATCGAAGTGTTTGAAATGACAAATTTTTAAGTCAGAACTGTCAAAATTGAAAAATTTCAGGCTAAAATTGTTGAAATTCAACAATTCCGTTAGAAAAGAGTATAATTGTATCAATTCTAATTAAAAACATTAGAAATTGAAAATTTTTATTTCGCATTAAAAAACCTGGAAATTAAATGATTTTAAATTAAAATTTCGATAATAGGACAATTTGAAAACGCGAAAAATTAAAATATTATGCGTTTAGAATTTTGAAAATTGTCATGTTAGGAATCTTCATAGGAAATTTTAGAATCGTTCAATCTTAAATGAAATGCGCTTTTGGATTCTAACCGCTGCTCATTTAACTTTTCTCAATTATCAATATAGTCACAAGGAAATACTCCTTTTCTGGCTAATAGTTGATACTCCTTGGAATTCTTCCCCTATTTAACGGTAATTTTTTGTCATCATTTCCCAGACAATAAGATCATTCTTCAAGGCTATTCGACATAGAATTAAACGAATCTATGAACCGTAGATTTACTTTTGTATAAGCAACGTATATAGTAAATGAAATATAATTTTTCATGTTAATCGTTAATAATTTAACTTTACGCTCAAATTGTTCAGCTAGTACTTTAATGAAAAAGTGGGAATCATTTCACGATAAATCGTAGAAAACCACAGGTACGGTTTGCGAATTTTTGTAATTTACATTGCAGTCTTAATGTGCAAGCCTATGATATTTTCCAATAAAATGACAATGATCATCGTGCCTTTACGATTTTATTTAGATCGTTTCTCACATATATGACAGTTTCAAGTAAAGCGAAACTCTATTTATCACTCTGTAGTCAGTTTTTCCATTAACAGAACAAACGTTAACTGAGAATCAATATTTTCTGCAATTTTTTTATTTATGCACGAGCCACCCTATGCAATCTTCCTTGATAAATTTGAAATTTTAAACTTAATCAAGAAGCGAGCACTCTCTTACTAGAAAGTTTTGACATAAAAAGCTTTCATAGAGGAGTGACATAAATTCCTTGCATGCGGCTGTACCTGAGTAAAGTAGTCGTTGCATTAGAGCATTACACCTGGCTGCATTCACCTACTTTGCTCTCACACTCAAGAAACGTACTTACTGCTTCTACATCATATTCACACTCTCTCGCTTAATACGCATTTGCTATTTTGTCGAGTGTCCCTAGTTCTTCCTTCAGGTTTTCTTTACTCTTCTCATTTCAGTTTTTATTTTTTCCTTTTTCTCCTTAGAAGTGAGTCTGTATTTCTAAACGTTTCTCTGGTGCGCATTCACTATTCAAGCTATGCAAAGTCTCGTTAGAGCCGAAAGGCGGGTTGCACGTGCGAATGGATTTTTATCGACATTTTTTTTTTCATGTTGCAGCTTGAAAATTCTGAATGGCTCGAAAATTGTCCACGGTAACCGCGAATGAAATGAAATTCTCCAGGCGCGGCAAATAAAAGATTTTTCGAAAGCAGATGAAGCACGTGAAAAAGTCATGAGTCTGTTTCACATAATGTAATTACGTCCAGCAAAAACTGCTTTGTGTTTATTCCATTTTTTTAAAGAAGAGGAGGGGGAAGAAAAAGAAAGGGAATGAAAAAGTTATTGACGAAAATATAAAATAAATATCTGCAAGAATAATAAAGTGAGAATAAGAATATTTCTTAAAACTTAACAATTGAGTAGAAAATTGAACTCATTGGTTGAAAATTAAATCATTTTGTTAGAAAGTCATACTTCTTAGTTGAAAAGTAGTACTTTTGGCTTGAAAATTTTAGAAACTTTATTGAAATTTTGTATGGTTCCTCGCCAACAACTTTTTCATTGAAAATCCAACTATTTTGTTCAGCATTTATCTTTTTGGTTAAAAAAATCTGTCAAAATTTCACTTCTTTGGTTAAAACTGCAACTATCTATTTTTTGTTCGAAATTCACATTTTCAAATTGAAAATTAGAATGTTTCATAGTAAATACGTAGTTTTGACTCATAAATTTAACAATTTGGTACAAAATTTATATAGTTGGATGGAAACTTATGAATTTTGTTGGAAACTCTCCTTTTTTGATAAAGATATTTTTTTTAAATAAATTTTTTGATGAAAAATTTTCTTTGCAGACTGAAAATTCAACACCTTGATTGAAAGTGGAACTTATTTCTTAAAAGGTTATCTTTTTAGTCAAAAATTCACAGTTTTATTCAATAATTCTTTTTTTTATTAAAAATGTAATTTCTTTAACTAAAAATTTAACTATTTTGTTGGAAATTCAACTGTATTATAGAGATAAGAATATTCTTTAGTTTATAGAAAAATTAATTATGCATGCTAATCGACATTAGACAGAATGCGATTCAACTTTTTCCTTGAAATAATTTACAAACTTTAAAATTTTGAATATCACGATTGTTAAAAAATGTAGATGAATACTTATAATTAGCTGGTGCTGATTAATTTTGATCAAGACAGAATTAAATTAGAAGATGTTGAATTTTATTGGACAAGTGTACCAACAAAATTTAACATCTTCTAATTTAATTTTTGACTGGTCACTATCAATTCCATCAGCTAATCATACAACACGGTTGAAACAAGATAGAACAATGGAACAACCCAATTAAACAGATATTAATGTATAAGTATATCTACAAAATTCTATATTTTCTAGTTTAATTCTTACCTGGTCAATATCCATTATCATCAGCTAATGAAACAACACGGTGGGAAGAAGATGCAACAATGGAATAAACCAAATATACCTATGGACCAGTATACCAACAAAATAAAATATTTTCTAATTTAATTCTTGCCTGGTCAACATCAATTACCATCAGGTAATCATATAAGCCAGTTGAAAGAAGATACAATAATGTAACAAACCAACTATACATATATGTTCTTTCAAAGGATTGTTAATGTACCAGTATACAAACAAAATCAACAGCTTCTAATTTAATGTTTACCTGACCAACATAAATTCTATCAACTAGTCATAGAACACAATTGGAGGAAGATACAACAATTGAACAAACGAACTATACAGATCGGTTCTTTCAAATGATTGTTAATGGACCAATAGACGAACAAGATTAATATCTTCTAATTCAATTATCACCTGGTCAACATAAATTCTATCAGCTAATTATACAAAACGGTTGGAAGAAGATACAGCTATGGAACAAATTAACTATACAGATGTTTTTTTTAAAGGATTGTTAATGGGCCAGTATACCAAAAAAATCAAAACTAATTCCATCAGCTAATCATACAACTCAGTTAAAAAAAGAGACAGCAATGGAACAAATCAACTATACAGATGTGTTCTTCTAAAGAATTGTTGATAGACCAGCACATTAACAAAATTCATTATCTTCTTATTTAATTCTTACCTGGTCAACATCAATTCTATCAGCTAATCATACAACAGGTTTTCAACAAGATAATGGAACGAACTAACTATGCAGATGGGTTCCCTTGACTGATTGTTAATTGAACAGGATATCAACAAAATTCAATATTTTCTAATATAATTCTTACCTGGTCAACATCGATTACCAAAAGCTAATCATATAAGACAGTTGAAAGCAGATACAATAATGGAACAAACCAACTATACAGATGTTTTCTTTCAAAGGATTGTTAATGGACCACTATACAACCCAAATCAACAGCTTCTAATTTAATTTTCACCTGATCAACATCTATTCTATCAGCTAATCATACAAAACAGTTGGAAGAAGATACAGCAATGGAAGATATCAACTATACAGATATGTTCATTTAAAGATTTGTTAATGGACCGGTATACCAAAAAAAAAACATCATCAATTTCATCAGCTAATCATAGAACATGGTTAAAAGAAGATACATCCACTTCTAATAACTCTTACCTGGTCGACATCAAATACCATCAGCTAATCATACAAGATAGTTGAAATAAGAAACACTTATGGAATAAACCAACTATACATATGTGTTATTTCAAACGATTGGTAATATACCACTATACCAACCAAATTTAATATTTTTAAACATAATTTTGATATAGTCAACACTTTTTCCATCAGCTAATTATACAAGGCATTTGAACAAGATACAACAATGGAAAAAACCGACTATACAGAATTGTTCTTTCAAAGGATTATTAATGGACCAGTATACCAACAAATCAAAATCTTCTAATTAAATATTTGTAATGGTTTGATGGATAAAACGAGTTTAATTCCCAAAAATGTAGAAAAACTATTAGGCTTTGAAAATTGTGACAGAATAAGCAGGTGGGAAAAGAATTATTTTGTTCTTTAAGACCAGCTGATGTTGCATACGCATTTTTATTTGCACACAATTCAGCAGAATTTTTATCACTTTTGAAAATCGTTTCTTGTTTAGTTCTCGTTTTTGTGGAAGGAGGAATGATAAAATTTTAATCACGGTGACAGGAATTTTTCAGGATTTACTGACACTCTTTGGAAGCTCACTCATCGGATAGCTACGATCGACGGTGATGAAAGCTTCAATCTCGACGGGGAAAAATGAGGATTAAAAGGGTAGAGAATGATATAAAAGAAAAAAATGGGAAAACTACTACGAGAGACAATAAACGCATCTTCCCAAGCTAAGGAAAGAGCTCAAGAGGAAGAATTTATCCTATCTTCTTTGCAGGCTATATATATAGATATACTTAAAAAATATTTGCCCTCCCAGTCTTTATAAAACGTCTCTCCTTTATGAAGGAAGATTATTTTTCTGTTATTTATTTTTTCCAGTCATTTTCTAAATCTTGCAAGAGACAGACCTGTAGATAATATTTATCAGACTGGTCATTTATGAGAAGAGGTATTTTCTATTACGGTGCGATTTTTCCTTCTATAATTTTTTTGTGTCAAATAAGAGAACTAGTTGACCTATTGAAGTAGACAAGTCAAAACCTTAAGTATAAAGTCTAAAATCATTAAGAATTATGAACAAGAGAAGTCTGTGTTTAAAATTACTTTGTGAAGCTAAGATTATCTTTATCATCTTTTTCATTTACTGTGAATTTAGAAATTGAATTTAGAATAATTCAAATAAAATAAAAAAATTGAAGAGAGTTCAAAATAATTAAAAAGAATTCAGGTTGAATTCCAAATGAATTTAAGTGAACTAAAAATAATTCGAAAATGTGGAAAGATTAATTGAATTCAGTAAGTTTCAAATGAGTTTAGAAAAATTTAAGGAGATTAAAAAGAATTGGATGAAATGCATAAATCCAACGTGAGTTTGAAAGAATTGCGGTTGAATGAAACAAAAAATTTAAAAATTACAAAATCCACTGAGTATAATTGAATGAATATATAAGAATTCAAGTTAACTGAGAAAATTCAAGAGAATTCAAAAGAATTCGAAAGAATGTAGGGTCAACTAATCAGAATTCAGTGTGAATTCTAAATGAATTCAAGAGAATGAAAAACAATTCAAAAATGAGAGAAACAGTCATTGAATTCAGTATGTATGAAATGAGTTTAGAAAAATGTAAGGTAATTCAAAAGGAATGCATGAAAAGCCTAAAAATTCCAGGCGAGCTTTAAAAACTTCAAGATGAACTAAATACAAAATATAGCAAATTTCAAAAAATTCATTCATTTAAGTTAATTTGATTTGATTTAGAAAAATTCATGCAATTTCAGAAAGTTCCGGTGAATTCCAAACATTCTAAAGAATTTAAAAGAATTCAAGATCCTGAAAAATTTATTAAAATACCTTTAAAATACCTTTCAGTCAAAAAAGTGGTTATAGAAATTTAAGAAAACATGGTCTGAAAGTGACTATGTGGTAGTCCTGATTATTAATGATAATTGCTTTTCCAATTTTTTTTCGACATCTCTGACTTTCCCATAACTTTTTTCTGATTGCCAGGTTTTCCCTGAACTGCGGTCACATTAAATAAAATCTTTTGATCTTACTTCAAAAGATTTTATGAATGTGTTGCTTATTATAAATAATGCACTCCTCTTGTATGATGTGGTTAAGTTTCTTTTCCATAATAGAAATGTGTGGTTAGCTCAAAGTCCAAGAGGGATATGATACGTTCCAGATGTTAAAAAATAAAAGAGGGTAAAGAAATTTGAAGAAGAAAGGATAACCTACTTTAACAAATGATGACACATGGCATATAATATCATGTTTCCTTAGAGAAATCTCCATGTTTTTATTTATTAAATTCAACAGCAAGTACAGGTCTGAAAATATAAGAACTTGAACTTTAATCAGTAGGAAATGCAACTTCCGGTTTTAAAAGCTTTAAGTTAAATAATTTTTAATGAAGCGATCAAAATTGAATTATACGAATTTTTTAAGCATTCCAAATTTAAGATTGTTAAATCCTGCCTTTTTAAATTGTAATTCTAAACTTTAAATCACAATTTCGAACTTCAGTTTTTAGCAGAAATACTCAGAATTAAATCCTAGGGAATTTTTTTGTGGTTTAGGGAAAACATTATTCCAACCAAAAATGTGTGACGCCTGTTTATGAGAAATGATTTTGGTTTGAATTAATATTCATCGGAAAAAGCGAGTTCTTCTTTGAATTTGAAATCGATTGATCGACGCGACGTATCGACTAAGTAAATATGCGAGATTAGTGTTGTTATTGTTATGTTTACAAATATTTTCAGTGTTTTTACTCGGTTTTTGGTGCCTAGGGACTTGTGTCTATTAGCATAGTATGACCCATTTATACTCATTTCCTCGTACCAAGTACATTAAAATTAATTTTCACGCTCTGTAAATGATAATTAATTTTCTCTGACATTAATTGCTGATTTCTGAATTTTGTGAAATCTTAGTAAACTAGAATGCTAGACAGTAACTGTTTATCGCAACTATTTATCTTTAAGCTGCAGTAGCTTATAGCACCGAGTGAAACATTCGGAACAGATATTAAACATGACTGGGAATTTGTAGCGTAGATAGAGTAAACTTTATTCCATACAATATAACATCTAAGTCTATATGTATATATAGTTGCTATACATAAAAGAAGAGGACAAACAAAAAAAAACATTACTAGAAGCACTATCTAACGTGCGATGTTAGTGTGGTATTTACAAATCTTTTGTTTTTAATCAGTATTCAGTAATTATCCGTTTTTGGGCACAGCACTAAAGTGATTTCGGAAATCAAATTATTACGTGCCGAGGGACATGTGCCTATTTGCATAGTATGAGTGTGTCAATGTGCCCATATAGTATTGTTTTCTGGAGCTGATTTTTGGCGATAATTCACCATTCCCGTTCTTGTTTGGGATCAAGTACCCTTGGGAAAACTACAAGGTACCATACTGAACCGGAATTTTTTTCAGACAACCGTTGATTTTCTTACAATTTTTAGTCAAATGGGCCTGTTAACCCTCATTTCCCTGTACCAAACACGTTAAAGTTCATTTTCACGCAATGTAAATAAGATTTATTTTCCCTGATGTCTATTGCTGTTTTTTTTTAGATTTTATGACACCTTAATAAACTATAATACTAGGTAGTAAATGTTAATAAGAAATCTTTATCTTTAAGCTGCAGTAGCTTATGGCATCGAATAAAGCATTCAAAACAGATGGTAAATATGACGGGGAAGAAAGCACTTGTAAGAATTCAATCCAAAGTTGTCAATGTTTATTGTAAAAAAGCCGCCCTGAAAATTGAATTTTAAATCGATTGATCGACGTCAAGTATCGACCGCTCGACTGCAACAGAGAGTACTAACAGCACTAATAAAACGGCCGATGTTAGTGTCCTATTTACAAATCTTTTGTTTTTAATTAGTTTTGGGTAATTATCAATGTTCGGAGACAACGTTAAAGTAATTTCGGAAATCAATTTGTTTTCTATAATTCCCGACAACAATTGTTTACAAAAAATATTTATCTTTAAGCTGCAGCAGCTTTTTCATCGAGTGATAAAGTCGAACCAGATGTTAAATATGAGTAAGAAGTTGTAGCCTAAGTAAAATAAACTTTGTTCTTGGCAATATAAACTCTAGGTAAACATGTATAGTTGTTACATATAAAAGAATAGGGAAAAAAGAGAAAATCTGGAAGGAAGAAGTTAATAGAAGAAAAAAGTTTGTTTATTTCTGTGAAAAAAGGCTTCAATACTGAATTTGAAATGGATTGATCGACGCGATGTATCGACCGCGCGAAAACAACAGACATTACTAACAAAACTACAGAAACGTGCGACTGTTAGTGTCGTATTTACAAATCTTTTAATTGCTTTTGATCAGTTTTTGGTAATTATCCGTGTTTGGACACCACGTTAAAGTAATTTCGGAAATCGTTTTTGTTTTCTTTACAATGTTTAGCAAAATCTTTCTCTGATCTTCATCGCTAAATTCTAGGTTTTGTAACATCCCAGTAAGCTATAATGCCAGACAACGACTGTTTATAACAAATCTTATCATTGAGCTGCAGTAGCTTTTTATATGGAGTAGAACAGTCTAACCAGATGATAAATAAATAAATAAAGTAAAAATAAAATAAAACTGTTCTTTATTGTGGATCTTTTTCTAGATTTTGTGATATCTCAGTAAGCTAAAATGCCAGGCAGTAACTGTTTATCACAAAGCCTTATCTTTAAGCTGCAGTAACTTTCTGCATCGAGTGAAACAAGTCGAACCAGATAGTAAATATTACTGGGAAGTTGTAGCATTGGTAAAATAAACTTTATTCTTGGCAATATAAATTCTCGA
>NC_046664.1:21803033-21814315 GCF_010883055.1 Belonocnema kinseyi
TATAGTTGCTGTACATGAAAGCAGATGAAAAAGAAGAAAAATACGAAGAGCAGAGGGTGAAGTGGTTGGGGTTGTTTCTAGACGCGAAGCGAGGGTTCGATGCGAATGTCTATATAACGACGAGCAGCAGCATTTAATGGATGCCTTATGAAAATAAATTAGCAACTCGAAACTTTCCTAAGTGGCTTGTCTGCAACCATGTCGTGTCATATCTGTAACAACAGATCCAATATAAAAGTTTGCGAAGAAAATTTCATATCGTGGAAAACATTTTTTTATATACCTTTTTCAATCATCCACTTCCGTAGTTTGTTGATACATTAGTGATTTTTTGTTTAATATTTTTTGTTTAATATTCTATAAAAACTTTTCTCCACATGGTTCTATTATAAGAAGTTTTTATTTTCCTTTCTGTGGGTTTTGAACCCTTATGTGTAAAGTAAATGCAGTTGATCAATTTGATCCGGAAATTGGATGAAAATGATACACAATGCTTTAATATACATTTTGAATTTGCTCTCAGAATTAGCTGATTCTCAAGATGCAATGAATTTTTATAAGAAGCATCTGCCCAGTGCCCATTTTTATTTGCAACATCTATGTTATGGTATAAAATTGACGACTACAAAAAATTGAATACAAAAAAACAATTTGGAACCTGAGCGTGCGAAGAAATTGAAAAAAATTAACGAAAAATCGTTCACTGAAATTGTTTTACTTTGTAAATCTAAAGAAAAACTTTTTGAAGTTAACAAGAAATAAATTTCTGGGCCATACAGATTTATGGACCAATTAACAAAAATTTTAATTTTAATTCCCCTCTACAATTTAAAATTATCTAAAATATTACTAGTTGGCTTTAGGAACTTTTTTACTTGGAGAATTTTTTTTGATATAGAATTAATTTTCTGTATCCAAAATTTAAAAACTGAATACTCAGCACATTTATTAAAAGTTCATCTCTTGGGATGAAAGTTTAAATATTTTTGATTACAAATTAATTCTCTTCAGTTGAAGAGTCTACTATTATATGTTAGATTCAGAATTCATCTTTTTTTAATTCAAATTTTTTTTCTTGTCGAAAATTTGATTATTTAGTTGGAACTTTTTTTTATTGAAAATGAAGTTTTTTCTAACTGAAAGTTAACCTATTCCATTTTTAGTTGGTAATTCATCGTTTTTCGTGAAAAATGTTATTTTTTTGTTGAAAATTTGATTTTTTGTGTAAATTTGGTCTCTTTGCTTTAAAAATTCAGCTCTTGTGGTAGAAATGTCTTCTTTTTCGAAATATTTTTTATTGCAATTTAATTTTTTAAATTAAAGAGTCTATTATTATACGTTTGGTTGAGAAATCATCTTTTCCGTTTAAAAGCTTTATTTTTTTATTGAAAATTTGATTATTTTGTTGAAAAATTTTGTTTTGTTGTTGAAAATAAAGTTTTTAAACTGAAAGTTAACCTATTCCATTTTCAATAGGAAATTTTTCTTTTTTGTTTGAATATGTTACTTTTTAGTTAACAATTTTTTTTTGTTAGAAAATTTTATTATTTTGTGTAAAATTTGTCTCTCTGCGTTGGAAATCAGCTCTTGTGGTAAAAATTTCATCTTTTTCCAAATTTTTTTTTTTTTTTTAGTTGAAGAGTTGAGAATTCATTCTTTTTTAATACAATTTTTATTTTTTGGTAGAAAATTTGATTAGTTGGTATTTATTTGGTATTTATTTGATTATCTTGAAAAGTGTTTTTTCTTAAATTAAGTTTTTTAACTGAAAGTTACACTACTCTATTTTTGGTTCAGAATTATTATTTTTTGGTTGCAAATTTGATTTTTTGTTTGAAAATTTTATTATTTTGTGTGAAATCTGTCTATTTTCTTTGGAAATTCAGCTCTTGTGGTAAAAATTACTTCTTTTTTCAAATACTTTTGATTGCAAGTTCATTCTTTTTTATTAAAGAGTCTACTAATAGATGCTTGGTTGAGAATTCATCTTTTTCTGTAAAAACTTTATTTTTTGGTTAAAAAATTGATGATTTTGTTGAAGATTCTTTTTTTTGGTAATTAAGTTTTTTAACTGATAGTTTACCAAACTCCATTTTTGATTGAGAATCAGTATTTTTTGATTAAAAATTTTATTTTTAGGTTGAAAATTTTATTATTTTGTTGGAATTTTTTTCTTTGGTTTAAAAATTCAGCCTTGTTTTAAAAATAGCCTTTTTTTGTTCAAGAAAATTAGTCTCTTTGGTTGAAAAATTAACTTTTTAATTAAATATTCAATTACATGGTTGAAACTTAAACTATTTTGCATAAAATAATAATTTTGTTGGAAGAATCATCTTTTTAGTAGAAAATGAATCGCTTTGGTTGCAAATTAAGAAATTTGGCGAAAAATTTTTTTTTGGAAATGTAACTATTTCTTTGAAAATTTGTATTTTTTGTTAAACATTACATTTTTTAATTGCAAAATAAACTGTTCTATTCTTGGTAGCAAATTTAACTTTCTTAGTTAAAAATTCAATGATTTATTTAAAAATGTGTCTCTTTGGTGAAATTTACAGTGTTTTATTTAAAATTAAAATCTTTTTCAACTAACTTTCTCAAAAACATTTATCTTTTTAGTTGAAAATTTTATATCTTTATTCAAAAATTTTGTAGAAGTTTGTTCAAATTTAACGATTTTGATTGAAATTTCAACTATTTCGTTAAAAAATGATCTGGTTTGTTATTTTTTCTTTAAAAGAAACTATTTTTTATTTAAAATAAAGTCTTTTTTTATTGAAAATATAACTACTTGGTTGAAAATAATTATTTTGGTTGAAAATTAAATAACTTAATTCAAAATTGATCGTTTTCATTTCAAAATTTAACTATTTGTTAAAAATTCAACGTTTTCTAAAACATTTTCTGTTAATCACTTCTTCCAAAATTCGACGTTGGAAATACGCAAAACTAAAAAAAAAAACAGTTTTCAAAAAAACAAAAATAATTTTCAAAACCATAGCAATTAAAACCCCAATCCCAAAAAAATTGAATATTTCTCCCTCTCGGCAGTTATGAATGAAGACTATAAAAATTTCTTTAGTTCCCTCATGAGAAACCAAGAGGGTTAAGGGAGTGGGTCACGTGACCAGATTCCTACCTTACCGACACTTTTTTAATTTCCTAATTTATTTTCACACGAAGCACTGCATAGAGTTGAAAATTTAAGATAATAAATAAGAAGCACTAAGAAAGGTGGTTCTGGTCCTAAATTTTAGTGATTGTGAAAAAGCACTGAAAAAAAAATTTACAAAATTATTTTTTTTGTTAATTACAAAAGTTTAAGACCAGGACCACCTTTTTCAATCATTCTTATTTATTATACCAAATTTTCAACTCGATGTGGGGCGCTTTGTGTGGAAATAAGCTAGGAAATAAAAAAGCGTCGGTAAGGTAGGAATCTGGTCACGTGACTCAGTCGTTACATGGCCTTAAAGTCCATCGATGCGAGCCGAGCAGGGATTTATTTCAAGTCCTAACAAAAAAAAATTTTCAGATGAAATCCGGCTTACGAATAAAAGAGACAGAATATTTAGTTTTGCCACATTCCAATGTTTGTTTCGCCAACTGGTGCAGAGCGAACAACGTAGAGATTGTGGCACGACAAAAACATTGTACGATGCGAGAGAATTATAGTGGTACTTTAGAAAAGAGAGGCTGTATTTTCGTTGACAGAAATTTCGTCGATGAAATATTGACGTCGATTATTCTAATCGCGGGAAGAGTTTCAAAAAGAGAGAAAGTATAAAATAGATAATAGTTTTAACATCGTAATGGTAGAGAAATTCTGATAAGTGGAGGCGTTTTTGTAGAGTGCTTCTGATTATTGTATCAAGTTGAATCATGAATTTAAAATTAGCTTTCGAATTTTCCAGTTTATCTATTTTTTTTAATGTTCCTATTTTCAAAACCAAATGCTTCTTTTAAATATTTTGAATTCAAATAGTTTTAAGTCTATTTTCTAATGTAATGTAACAAGCAAATTCCTTTTGATGATCAGGGTTGCCGTTTTAATCAAAGAAAAAAATTTCCGGCCATTTCCCGGTTTTTTCCGGGTTCGCAAAAATTTTTCATGGTTTTTAAAATTTACAAAATTGAACACTGAATCTAAAAAATTTTCCATTCGAAGTGATAAAAACTGAACTGACAATAAAAAGCCCTCTAATTGAAACTCTGGAATTTGAAACTTTAAAAATTTAAGTTTAAAATTTGTTTCATTTAACAATTATGTATTCAAATGCTCAATAATTTAAATTAACTATAAATTAACATAAAATTCAATTTAACAGCCAAATTCAAAACGCTCAACTTTTATAAATTGTAGAGTTTAAAAATTCAAAAATTCATCATTTTCAATTATTTAAATTGAAGATTCAATCAATGAGTTTAAAAATCTTCAAAATTATACCATTTTAAGCAATTTAAAATCCTAATTTCAGTTCAGAATTGGTTAAAAATTGAAAATTCCCTGTTTAAAACCGAAATTTTAATTCTTTTAGAAAATTTCCCTGTTCAAATCCAGCATTTTAATTCTTTCAGAAAATTCATTTTAACTCAGAAATAAAATTCTTTTGAAAAAATTCCTGTTCAAGTCAAGAATTTTAATTCTTTTCGAAAATTCTCCATTTCAAATAAGAATTAGATTTTTTTGTAAAATTCCCTGTTCAAATTCATAATTTAAATTTTTTTCGAAAATACCTCTTTTCAACACAGGATAAAAACTTTGTTTGAAAAATTGAATTTTACATTGAAAACTGTTATTCTGCTAGATAAATTTCAATTCCAGTTCAGCATTATTTAAAAATTAAAAATTCTGAGTTCAAATCCAAAATTATAATTCTTAAAGAAAATTCATTTCAACTTAGAAATAAAATTCTTTTGAACAAATCCCTGTTCGAATAAAGAACTTTAATTCCCTTCGAAAATTCTCTATTTCAACTAAGAATTATAATTTATTTTGTAAAATTCCCGGTTCAAATTCCTAATTTTAATTTCTTTCGAAAATATCCCGTCTTAACTTAGAATTATAATTAATTTTGTTCTTCAATTTCCTGTTCCAAGATGAAATTATAATTCTTTTGGATAATTACCAGTTTTAACTCAGACTTGTTTAAAATTTGTAAATTTCCTGCTCCAACTCAAAATTAGAATTCTTTGGAAAAAGTTCCTGCTCCAATTTAGAATTTTGTTTCTTTTCGAAAAATTCAAGTACTAGCTCGAAATTCGTTAAAATTAGAAAATTCCCTGTTCCAAGTCAGAATTATTATTATTCAGGATAAATTCCAGTTTCAACTATAAATTTGTAAAAGATTGAAAATTCCCTGTTAAAATTAAAAGTTAAATTATTTTTATTTTAAATAGTTGAAAAATCCTTAAAATGCTTCGAAATTTTTTTTCAAAATTTTGAAATATTCACGTGTTGTTTTACATCTTTTCAAATTAATTTTTTTTAGTTCTGCCAGATTAAAAAATTTTCTTAAAATCCTTCACATTTATTTTTTACAATTTTATATATCTTTATAAATCTTTCTAAATATTCTCTTAAAATTAGTGTATTAAAATAAAAAATCATTTTCAATTTTCCAAGAAAATGTGTTTTTTCTAAAACCTGTCAAAATTCTTTAAAAAAAAGCTTCTAAATTTTTTGCTAGAAATCTGTCAAAATCTGTATTTTATTTTAAATTAGGCAGTCGGCTATTTGCATCGAAATTTGTGTACGAACTGTCGGATTTTTCGGTACACGTAGCCACTTCGTTTAAATTATTTGAAATCATTTTGAATTTTAATGTGATGTTTAATTTTTCAAAATTTTCCAAATATCTCTTCGACTTATTTGAATTTTTTCTAAGAATAATAGATGTTCAATTGTTATTTATATGTAAAAATTCAACAATTTGACTTAAAAATTAAATTTGTTAAATAGAACAATTAAAATTTTAATGTTCAAATTGTATTTTCTGTTTAGTTTTGAATATTTAATTCCGAGTTACTGATTTTAAATTAACAGCAAGAAATTTCTTAATATTAAGTTATAGTTTTTTATCTTGATTGAAAAATTTCAAATTGCATTGATTAAGAATGGAATACTTTAGTCTAAAATTATATTTGAAATTTAATAAAAGCCTTTAATCATGAATATATTATTTTCAAGTTATTTCAAAATAAAAAAGGGTTATAAAGTTTAAGGAGGTCCTTCACATTTTTTTAACTCAAAGGACTTTTCAATTGAAACATTTTAATTTTTAAGTCAAAATCTTGACTAGCAGCCACTCTGACAATAGTAAATTGTTTAGGCAATTATTGTGTCTACTTTTAATAAAATATTATTAAATTAAAAATTTCAAAATCAGACCAAATTTATTTACAACAATTATCAATAAATCTGAAAATTTATATTATTTGTAAGCACGAGACTAACCTACTACGTTTAGTTAGTGCCGTCATTACTCTCTGTCACCGTCGTGCGGTCGATACGTCTCGACGATCAATCGATTCCAAATTCATATTTCAAAATTTTAACTCGCTCTTTCTAATAAATATTGACTACAGCCAAATTTTTCAAATTTTGCAACTTATGAAATTGAACAATTCAAAATATAAATGGAATCTCGAATCATTTTAATTTATAATCGTACACATTCAAATAGTAGAAACGTGAGGCATGCAAGGCATATCAAAAACTGAGACGGGGGTGCCAAACTCAGTCACGTGCTTGTCACGAGAACTTATTTGAATTTCGAAAGTCACGCGATGAACCAACCAACCCCCTTGGCCATTAGAAAATTAATCTGCTACTTTGTAACAGCATAATATTTCTTTAAACGCGTAATGACTTCCTAAATGTAAATGCCTCGGGGAAAATGAATGCCTCAAGACAACTAACATTTTTTCACGTCAAAAGTGAAACACATTAATATTCACTTGCCCAATTATCAAATTTCGTTGGCAAATATCTGCACAATTTTCATTTACATTTTAAGACATGAGAAATAATATTTAAAAAATGAAAATCATTATTATTACTACACTGCCAGTATTTTTATTCCCTAATATCAATAAACATAAACAATTTAAAAATAAGGTGAATTTTGTACTAAAACAGAAACTGCTGCCAAAATATTTTTGTTCGTCCTTCCAAACCTAAGATAAAGTTCGATTCTTATTTCAAAAATGTATTCCTTAATTGATTAGAGTCTCTTTAATTTTTTGAGACTTCAAAATAACCATTGACATGGTTATAAAATTGACTTAGGAAAAAAAATGTTGTCTGGAAAAATGTCAAAATTATATCGTTCTTTATGTCATTACGATGTCTTAATTGTAAAATGATTTGATGAAACAAATCAATCCTTTCTTTGACCGTTGATATTTATTGAAATTGTCAATTTCTGTTCGTCCGTCCTAACCTACGCCAATTTTGTTTTTCTCGTACAATTTTAAAAAATGTAATGTAATCGATTGAAGTCTCGAAAAAATTTTTTGAGACTTCAAAAAATGACTAAATTTTAATTAATTTTCTTAAAACTATTGACTGAAATGTTCCTTTTTTTTTTTGACTGAAAATTGATCTGCTTGACTATTTAAACTATCATCAACTCAGGTTTAAGAACCTTTGAAAAAGGTACGCATGTGTACTGAAACGTCAGGAAGTTTCGAAAGAAGTTTTTTCTATTAAATAAATATCTGAGTTTCGAAGAACATGTTTTTTTTACTCATATTTATTTTTTCGATTTACGATTGGACCGTAAGACATAAATAATTTGAAATCTACGATTTGAAATCAATTACGATGTCTTTTGTTTTTTACTCTGCGACATTAATCTTATGTTTGAAAAAATATTTTTGGCTCAATTTTATTTCAATTTATGTGCACCGTAAGACATAAAGAAAGATCTATGATTTAACATCCATTTATATTGTCAGTCGAAGAAAAGATTAATTTGGTTTTAAATAATTATATTACAAAAAGAAATTGATTTTCAACAAAAGAATTAAGTTTTTAAGATAAAAAGTAGAATGTTTGAGAAAAGAATTAAATTTACAACAAAAAAGTTAATTTGCATTCCAGAAAGAGAAATTTTCTATCCGCAAAAACAAAAACAAAATTTTTTGGTCTTTTCTTGGTCAAAGAACCTTCTTTTTCCAGGTCCATATAATTAAAAACTTTGAAACCTAAACAAAATTCCAATTTGAGTATGAAATACTTTCAGAAAAATTCTACTTATATTCCAAAGAATTGAAAATAATTCAAAAGAATAGGAAAAAATGTTTAAAAATCCATTGATCTCCATGAAACTGGAATTAATTTAAAAGGAATTTAAGATAAAAGAGAAGAATTCGATGAAATTCATAAAAATTTAAGATAAATTTGAAAAAACTTCATTGAATTCAGTAACTTCGAAATAAGCTTAGAAAAACTCAAGGGATTTTCAAAAATTTGATGAAATTCCTAAGAATTTAAGGTGATGTTATTAAACTTCAAGATCGATTTAAAAAAATCTTTAAAAATCAAAAAAATTTACTAAATTAAGTAGAATTGACTGAATTTATTAAATTTAAAATAAATTTTAAAAAGTTCGAGAGAAGTCCAAAGAATTTACAAGAATTTAGGGTAAACTCCAAAAAATTTCAAATCTCTTTAAATCTTTGAAACCCTTCTAATGTCTACCACAAGAAGCGAATAATTACTACAAAACAATTTAAGTTAACTTCCAAAGAGTTCAAATGAATTGGAACAATTTTAAGAATCGAAAAAACTTTAATTAATTGCACTTAATTTTGAGTGAATTTAGAGAATATTAAGATAGTTCTCGTACCAAAAGTCAGATATAGAAAAAAATAGTTTTTTATGATTTTAAAAATCAATATACTATAAATGATGTCATTTAAAACCAAAAACATTTTTTATAAAAAATGTTAAAATTCGCAACAAAAAAAAACATTAATTTTAACCATTTTTTTTTTGCAAATGAATGTTCCTGACCGTCGCTTCTTACCAATTTTTGGAAAACTATTGCATTTTACTAAAATAAGGCTTTTTTCGGGAAAACATTATCTACAACTTCAATGTTTCTAATTTTGAAAGTCAATTTTTTATGGCTCTAAATCGTTCGAAAATTTTCTTTTAAGAAAAAAAATTTTTAAACAATAATTATATTTTAAGAATATTTAGTTACTTTAAACATTGAAAGCAGTACAGTTTTACTGAAAATAAATAATAATAAGAAAAAATAAATGATTTAGAATAAATTAATAAGAATTCAGGGCGAATTTCATATGAATTGCAAACAAATATTTCAAAATATCTTCAAATCTTCGAAACTCTACGAAATCTCTCAGATCTTGTAAAAATTTTTTTTAAATCTATTAAAATATTTAAATCCCTTAAAATTAGTAAAATCCTTTGAAATCGCTTGAAATCTCTTGGAATCATTTTAAAAAAACTAAAATATTACAGTCTTTGAAAGCCTTCAAAATTCTGAAAGAAATAACAAATTTCTGGGAATGTTTTGCAATTTCCTAAAATATTTCGAATCCTTTGATTACTTTTGAAAACCCATTAAAGGTTTTAAAGCGCTTGAATACGCCTAAAAATCTTTTAAAATTCCCTCAAGTATTTGAAATCCTTTTAAATCCCATTAAATTACTAAAATCAAACTTTTTTTTTACATATTTTTAAATAACTTAAAATATTTAAAATCCTTTAAACTCTTGAATTTGCTTAAAGTTCTCGAAAATGCCAAGAAATTTGAAAAAAGCTCAAATATTTCCATTCCTTTAATAATTTTATCAATTGATCTTCAGGATCAATTAAATTAAAACTTTAAAAAAAATTGTAAATAATAAATTTAGTAGAATAGAGTCCATTTAGAGAAATTGAAGAGAATTTAAAAAATGTAAGTGAATTCATAAAAAAAGAGAATTCCAACGAATTTAGGATAAGTTAATAATAATTCAGGATGAATTCAAAATTTCTTCAAGTTTTTAAAACCCTACAAAATACCTCACTCCTCATAAATAAATTCTTTAAAATCCACTGAAATATTATTAAATTCCGTGAAATTCTAGAAAATTCTTTATCCTAAAATATTGTAAGCTCTCTAAACTCACTTCAAATTAATGAAATTAATGCAAAAACTTCATTAAAATCTTTTAAGATTCCCTAAAATACTTCAAATTTTAAATCTTCTCAAAATGTTTTAAAAGTTTTTAAAATATCCTAAAATCTTATAAATTCTTGAAATCTATTGAAAATGTCTCGAAATGTTTATAAATACCCTCAAATATCTCAAAGAATTCAAGATAATTCAAAAATAGATATAGACCAGAAATGAACAGTAATTAACGCACGAATAATTTTTAAAGATTTTAGTAGATAAACTTTTCCAATCAGTTTAAATGTCACGCATATAATATCCAATAATATTATTCAATTTTTAATGAGTATAATTTCTTTTCGCCGTTCAAAATTGAAGAATTTACAATTAAACACTTTTAAGGTTTAATCCTTAAAGTTCAAAATCGTCAAAGTTTAATCATTTAATTAGCATATGAGCTACAATGTCAACAAAATGAATGATTGAAGTCGTAGGTTATTAAAGTTAATTAAGCTTCAATTAATAACTTAATTTTAATTTTTTATAAAAGTAACTGGTGCAATAAGCATCTATCAACTTATTTTGGAAAAAAATATCCAACTTTTAAAATAGGTGCGACCTCCCTGAATGAAATAAATTATTCCACTAATGGAGAATTTCCGACGAAACGTGATTGGTACCGAATAATTTATTTTACTTCAAACTCTGCACGATATTTTCGCTATGCATGCAAGGGAGAATTCGAAACATACAATGTAGAAACAGGTGTTCGTATGAACTGTTTATTATTTTGATTGTGTTTCTTTTCATATTATTTCCGCTTTTCATCATTTTTTTTTAAATTTTTTATTTTTGCGTGAAAAATCATAACAGTAACAGAAGATAACAGCACATTTATACATATTTGATTTCTATTTTAATTTCTATTTTTACTTTTCTCGCCTTTTTTCCCAAAATCAGAGCTTCTTTTAATATATTTTTTTTAATTTCTTTTTTATATAGTTTTTTTAATTTTTTTTCTTTTTGGATGAAAAATCAGGGACCCAATCATTTTTCGGAACGGATAAAATTTAAGAAAGGTAAAATTTCAGAATGGGTTATAATACATAATGATAAAACTTAGGAATAACAAAAATTCGGAAAAAGGAA
>NC_046664.1:21814415-21826980 GCF_010883055.1 Belonocnema kinseyi
CCTACTTTTTGCTATTCCTAAGTTTTACCATTATGTATTATAACCCATTCTGAAATTTTACCTTTCTTAATTTTTACCGTTCCGAAAAATAAACGGCCCCCAAAAATCATAGGAATAAAAAATAAATACATGCGATGATAGCAGAATGAATGTAAGAAATCTTGTTTATGCTTGTTGAAATATTGTTTTTCTGTTTGTATTTTTATTTGTTTACATTTTTTATCATGGCAATAACAAGAGAAATTCATGGCATGATGGTAGACGAATTTCACTAGTCTTTGTTTACATATTTCTTTTCTGTTCTTATTTATTTTTTTACTCTTATTGTTTCCAATCATATCAATAATAAGAGAAATGCATGGAATGGTAGTAGATGATTATAACGTATTTTCTTTCAGTTTCTTTCCATATTTATTTTATGTTATTTTTTTTCTACTCATCCTTTTTTGAATAATAGCAGTAAAAACAGGAATGTGTAACATGATGGTAGACGAGTGAAGCTGATGTTTTTTGTGTTTGTTTGCATATTTAATTTTCCGTTTTTCTTTATTTGTTTTCACTTTTCCTTTTTTCTAATCATAGGAATAACAAATGGAATACACGTGATGATGGTAGACGTGTGTAACTAATATTGTTTATGTTTGTTTATATATTTCTTTTACGCCTTTTTTTACTATTATCTTTTCATCATAGAAATGCATGGTATGGCGGTAGATAAGTGCAACTCATTTTTTTTGCAACTAATACCAAAGAAATGCTTTGTATGATTGTTGAGGAATGTCATTATTATTATTCATATTTGTTTACATATTTGTTTCCTACCTTTTTTTCCTTTTCTTTTTCATTTATTTTAAATCATAGCAATAAAAAGAGAAATCCGTTGCATGCTGGTAAAAGAGTATAAATAATCTTTCTTCTGCTTGTTTAGCCATTTCTTTAGTGCTTTTATTTGTTTTTCTTTTCTTTTTAATCATAGTAATAATAAAAGGAACACATGGCATACTAGTAGACGAATGTGACTATTCGTGTTTATATTTGTTTATGTATTTACTTTTCTGTATTTTTTGTTCATAGGGATAACAAACAAAATGCCTGGAATGTTGGTAGATGTACGTAACTAATCTTGTTTATGTTTGTTTAAATACTTATTTTTCTGATTTTTTATTTTTTATTTCGTGCCTTATTACTTTCCTTATTTATTATAAGAATAACAAGAAAAATTGAGGGCCTGTTGGTAGACAAGTGTAACTAATTTTATTTGTGTTTTTTTCATATTATCCTTCTGTTTGAATGTACTTCTTGTTTACTTCCCTTTTTTGAATAGCAATGACAAGAAGAATGCATGGTATGATTGCAAACAATTCCACTAATCAAGTTTGTATTTCTTTTCATATATTTGTTTTTCGCTTTTATTTATTTCACTTATCTTTTTTTTTTTTTTTTGAAAATTATAGTAACAGCAAAAGGAATGCATAGCATGATGGTAGACGAATGTGACTAATCTTGTTTATATTTTTTTACATATTTACTTTTCTGTATTTTGCTTTTTTTCAAAGGGATGAAAAACAAAATTCCTGAAATGATAGTAGACGTATTTAACAAATCTTGTTTATTTTTGTTTACATACTTATTTTTCTGTTTCTTTTTATTAAGTGTTTTTTTTAATCATAAGAATAACAAGAAAAATGGAGGACCTGTTGGTGGACGAGCGTAACTAATTTTATTTGTGTTTTTTTTTTCATATTCTTCTTTTGTTTGAATTTACTTCTTGTTTACTTCCCTTTTTTTGAATAGCAATGACAAGAAGAATACATGGTATGATTGTAAACGATGTCACTAATCAAGTTTGTGTTTCTTTTCATATATTTGTTTTTCGCTTTTATTTATTTTACTTTTCTGTCTTTTTTTTAAATCATAGTAATAACAAAAGGAATGCATAGCATGATGGTAGACGAGTGTAACTAATCTTGTTTCATGCCATTGAAGAGGAAACAGGCGGAAGGGCAGTGCCCTGTTTGAAATATCAGCCCCTCTCGAGGAAAACACGACATTGCTGGACAAAGCTCGTTTGCGTGTTTTGCGAGCCCATCGTTTCGAATTCTATTCAAGATGCATGAACCCTTTCGTTTACTCTTTTATTTTTAGATTCAATCGCCGTCAACCTGCCTTTGATTTTATTCCAAAGTTGTTTAAAGTAGATTCATGGACGTTTAGTTTCTGCTTGAGAAATTTCGGTCAGATTGGATTTGACATTTAAAAAACAATCCACGGGATTGTAAAAAAAATTGTTTAAAAATTGATTTGAAAATAAATTGGTTGTTTCTACTCACGAAAATGTCTGACAGAAGATATAGATAAGGAAAACTCACCTAGAACAAAGAAAGAAAATATTTTTATCAGAGATAATTAATATAAATTTAAATAACGAGAAGTTTTTTAAATATAACTCAATAAAAATAAAATATATAATAATAATAAAATAACTTCATTTCTGTTCGAGATATTTTACCATTTATGAACTTAAAATTTGTTAGTTGAATTTTTCAAAAATGAATTAATTCACAAGAATATAGTTGAATTTTTAAATAAAAAAAGACTTCTGAACAAAACATATAATAATGGACTTTCTTACCGAAAAGAATTAGCTTTCAAACCAAAATAATTGTGGTTTTAACCAGAAATACCAAGTAGTTGAATTTACAGCCAAAAAAGATGAATTCTTAACGAAAAATATAATAAATGATATTTCAACCAAAAAAGATTCTAATTTTGATTTAAAGACAGATGCATTGATTTAACCAGACGAATTTTCAACCGAAAAGAATTTTTCAGTCTAGAAAGAAATATAATTTCAATCAAATTGTTGAATTTTTAAGACAAAATGACGAATTTTTCACAAAAAAGAATAAAATTGTATGAAAATTGTGAAATATTAAGCAACAAAATTTTTATCAAATAGTGTGATTTACTACAAAATAGCTACATTTGCAAAGTAAAAATAAGAATTTTCAAAGAAAAATTTATTTTTCAACAAAAAAGTTCAAGTTGCTACAAACTAGTTGAATTTTCTACCAAAATAGTTTTTTTTACACAGAAAACCTAATTTTCAACCAAAAAAATTAATTTAACGAAAAGGTTCATTTTAAACCAGACAGTTAAATTTTCTACAAAATAGTTGAAGTTTAAAGCCGAAAATATAAATTTTTAACCGAAAAGTTAATTTCCTACTTAACAAGTTAAATGTTAAGCCCAAAAATATTACTTTTCAATAAAAAAGATAATTCTTAATTAAAAAAGTTGAATTTTCTACCTAAATATTTTACTTTTCAACCCAAACAGACGAATTTTGATCCAAAAAGAATGAAGTTCAATAAAATGGTAGAGTTTTTCAATGAAAAATTTTATTTCACGGATTTCGTAATTTTATACGAAATAGTTCAATTTTTAAAGCAAAAATATGAATTTTAAACAAAAATGTAATTGTCAACGGAATAGCTCAAGCTTTTACAAATCAGTTGAATTTTCAACCCAAAAATATTGAATTTCAACCAACAAATTTAGTTCCAACCTAAAAGTAAAATTTTTACCCAAAAAGATTGAATTTTTAACGATATTGTTGGATTTTCCAAAAAAGGTTCATTTTTAATCAGACAGTTGAATTTTCCAGAAAATAGTTCACGTTTTAAACCGAAAATATGAATTTTTAACCAAAAAGTTTATTTTCTATCAAATAGTTCAAGTTTGAACTTAAAAATATTAATTTCTATCAAAAAAGATTATTTGTGAACAAAACAGTTGAATTTTCTGCCAAAATTTTTACTAAACAAATAGTATAATTTTCTACATTAATAGTTAAATTTTCAAAGCAAAATATGAATTTTGAGCAAAAAATTTCAATTTTTATAAAATAGTTTAAGTTTTTACAAATCGATTGAATTAAAAAAAAAATGTTTATTTTCAACTAAATAGTCAACCCAAAAAGTCAATTTTATAAACAAAAAAGGATGAAAAAACTGGTTTACTATTTATTAAGAAAGATCATTTCAAAGACAATAGTTGAGTTTTTACCAAATTAGTTAAAGTTATAAGCCGAAAATATGAATATTCAAACAAAAAGTTGATTTTTAATTCAAAAATATTAATTTTTTTTACAAAAAACGCTCATTTTTAAATATATAGCTGATTTTTTTAGGAAGAAAAATGAATTTTCATCAAAAAAAGCTTTTTCTAACAAAATAGTTGATTTTTCAATTTAAATAATACTAATTTTTAAGAAAAAATTGCATTTTCAACCAAAATAGTTAAAGTTTCGATCCAAAAAGAAGAATTTTCAAGAAAAGAGCTGAAGTTTCAGCCAAAGATAACTTTTTAACTTTTTAACAAATTTGTTGAATATACAACGAAATGATTGAATTTCTAGACTAGAAAGATTAATTATAATTAAAACTTACTTAATATTGTCATTGTCGCTAATTACCAAACGTAGATGCGACGCAATCTTTATTCAAGCGAGAAAAACGAGAAAAAAGGGAAAACAGAGATATAGAAGAAAGACTGTAAAATTTTTGATGAATAAATAAAATTTTTAATAATTTATAGACACAGAGTAATTGAACAGAGAATAAAAATCAATATGTATCGTTTCCTTTATATCAATTTTTCTTCCAGAATTCCTATCCCTTATCTCTTCTTCCAAAATACTCTAGATACACTCCAAGTCCCATACAATAATAGTTTCGGCGATTTCTTCGGACTTGCCTCGTTACTAAATCGGTACTCTGGAAACTCGAACAATCAGGGTCCAGTGAACTGGTTCCAATTGGAAAGCACAATATTGCGCCATATACTCGACTGAGTACTCACGCACTGCAGTCCCTCCTAAGCGGGAGTCGCAACCATCTCTCGCCCCGCGCCCTGAAAAACTGCGTCGACCATCTTTTCTAGAAATTACAAAAGCGGACCAGCTTATATGGGACCCGGAGTGTACATACAGGTCTCTCAAAAAATGTAATTTAAGCTGAATAAAATTACTTTCTAGCCCGAGAAAAATGTTCATACGAAACGACACTTCTTTTAAATTTATAAAAATACTGGTGAGGAGATTAAAACAAGACATGGGTTATACTTACACCAATTTGCGTAAAGTTTCAAGGGAAGTGTGAGAGGGTCGCTGGGAAAAAATTTAATTGCGGTACATTGCATGGTGGACTGCTTGTAGAAGGTGAAATTTTTTTTTTAAAGGTCAGACCAGGTTCAATTACCCAGCGAGATGTGATACCTCGAGGTATAATTTTAATACTAAAGCGTGGACGAGACTCGGACGGGAAATTCCGGTTCGCCAAAAGCAACAAACTTTTTTAAACGAGAAGAAAAGCGTCGAAATGCGTTTTTCAGTGGAGAAGGTTTGAGGTTGGTTTTCACCACTACCAACAGCTACGAACAAGAGAATCGCATTGTTGGTCCTCACTATTGCGGAAACCACGAATATGCCTGGTGAATGAATTTCTCGATTTTCTTTTCCTTAATTAAAAACACTTTTGCCCTAATAACGCGAAATTGTGCTTCAAAGGGAAGCGATTTTTTTGTCAGATATTCGATAGAGAATATGAAAACGGAAATTAAATAATTAAAGGTTAGGTGGATTGGTAATTACAATTACGCGAGTAACCTTAACAATTTTTTTTATTTTACTAGCATCATTCATGGTTCGGTACTTTTTTCATGTGACAGAGAAAACAATTTTTCAATATACAAAATAAAATTTTCGAATGAATATTTATTTTTTGAGTTTATTTGTTATATATAATCATAAATATAATTTTCTTACGACCTTTCAGCCAAAGAAAACGAATCTTGAGTGCAATTTATTAACAAACAAGATAAACTTTTTCCAAAAGAAACGAATTTTCAACAAGAAAGTTTATTTTCAACCAAGTAGTGTAACTTCTATCCAAATAAATGAATTGTCTGCCAAGAATAATAATTTTAAACCAAGAAGATTAAGTTTATGTCAAAAAATACAAACTTTCAACAAAAAAGATCAATCTTGAAAAAAAATCAATTATTAACAAAATAGTGAATTTTCAAATAACAGGAAAAAATTTTCAACGAAATAAATGTTTGGAATAACTATTTATTTTCGGTTTTATAAATATAATTTTTCTACGATTTTTATTTCAAATAAAACAAATTTTCAACAAAATAGTTGGACCCACAACCAAAAAATATTCAGTTGCAACCAGTCGAATTTATTACCAAAAAAGATCAACTTTTTCCCAAAAGAAAGAAATGTTATACAAAAAATCAATTTTTAACCAAATAGTTGAACTTTAAATAAATAAATTTTTTGCCAAATATAATAATTTCACACTGAAAAGATTAAGTTTATGGCAAAAGTACAAATTTTCAACAAAATAGATCAATCCTGAACAAAGAAAATTAATTTTCGATTAAAAAGATAAATCTTTGACAGAAACAAAATTTTTAACAAAGTAGCTGAATTATTAAGTAAGAGAAATGAATTTTCAACACAAAATTTAATCTGAAGATTCTAATTTTAAATAAAAAAGAGTTGAATTGATCAGAAAAAGATGAATTTTTAACAAAGTAGTTGAATCTTCAACCAATAAGAAATAATTTTTGACCCGTTATATTTTCGAAAAAAGATTAGCTTTTTCCCAAATAAACGAATTTTCTACAAAACAATTAATTTTATTAACCCAAAATGTGCATTTTTAACAAAAACTTGATTTTTAACCAAATAGTTGAGTTTTCAAGCATATAGATAAATTTTATTCCAAGAAGCTTAACTTAATACAAAAAAGACACATTTTCAACCAAATAGATCAATCCTGAAAAAGAGACGAATATTCGAAAAAAAAGTAATTTCTGGACCAAACAGTAGAATTTTTCATCGAATAAATGAGTTTTCTGGCTAGAAGAATAATTTTCTACAAAAAAAAGACAAATTTTAAACAATATAGGTCAAGCCTCAATAAATTAGAAAAAAGTTCTACAAAAAGTTAAATTTACAACCCGAAAAATATGCATTTTTAATCAAGATTTAATTTTTCACCAAATAACTGAATTTTCAACTAAAAACAGGAATTTTCTGCAAAGAAAATTAATTTTATACAAAAAAAATTTTTTTTTTAAATCAATTTTCAATCAAAGAAATGAAGTTTTAACTAAAAAGATAAAGTTTCAACACCAACAAAATAAATTTTTAGTAAAGTAATTGAATTTTAAACAAAAAAAGATTAATTTTGTATGTTGAATCTAATAAAAAGATTTTGATTTTTAATTAACAAGAGATAAATTTTTAACCCGAAAAATATGCATTTCGAAAAACAAAATTAATTTTCTAACAAGAAAGACAAATTTCTAACAAAATAAATCAATCCTGAATTTTTTTTATTTTAAATAAAAAAGAGTTGGATTTATTTAAAAATTACTAATGTTTAATAATAAAGTAATTTAATTCTCAAACAAATAAGATTAATTGTCAACCAGTTGCATTTTTAGTCCATAAAGCTTAACTTTTACCAGCAGAAATTAATTTTCTACAAAACAGTTAATAAAATTTAACGCAAAAATATCAATTTTTAATAAACAGTTTATTTTTTTAAAAAGTTCATTTCCAACCAAATATTTTAATTTTCAACCAAATAGATGAATTTTTTACCAATAAGATTAATTTTTTGTCAAAACAGACAAATTTCCAAAAAAAATGCATTTTTAACGAAATAGGTATTTTTAATGATATTTCAACTATAAATTTTCAATACAAAATAATTGTTCAAAATAATATAGCATAAGAAATTTTCCCAGATATCAGGAAAAAATGGCTAATATTGTTTTGAAAGCATTCAAAGTTCTTCAAATTTTTCTAATATTTCTAGAAAGCAGTCCAATTAGCCCGAATAGTAATTTTATCTGTAGTTGTGTTCATAAAACTTTATAAAATAGTACAAATAGATAAGTGAGGAATGTTTTAATACAATATTCTTTTTACCGACACGTTACCGACATCGAGATAATTCCACAGCTCAAGTGGTTCGTTTCTGTGCGAATTTTGCGTAAACAACTTCAAGGTTATTTATTATCTCTATTATTATAGTTAGGAGAGAAATAAGAATGATTTATTGCTTCCTTCCCTTTGACATCACTATAATAATTGAAATAATGAATAACCATGAGTTTGTTTACGCAAAATTAGTTACTTACAATTGCACAATATCATTATGTAAGGTCATCACGAACCTTCCAGAATAATTTAGATACCTTAGCACGGACAAAAACCACTTAATCTCCCAATTCTTGCTGAATCCATTAGAGAGATTTATGCGACAAATAAAAGGAAATATTAATTTCCGTTATTCCACAATTTTAATTATGCTATGTTTATATCGCTACCTAATAATAGCAATTCCGGAAAAATTTGTGCTCTAAAATTGGATATCACACCCGGCAAATGTCGCCGCGAATTATGGGACAGCGGATCTTGTAAAATCCAATTGAATTTCAAGTTTCAATGCCACTGAATTTGCTACAGAAATTTACGTGGGCGTGAGTCGTAATTGTGTTCACGAGTATACCGAAAAATAGGAATACATGTATATATATCTATACATGCTGTTATTTGAAATGAAATTAAAGCAGATCGCAGCGTCGTTATAGTTTGATTTCAAACTTAAATGAAAGGTTGAGGTCAGCCAAATTTAACTGACAATTGAGTAAAACAAATGAAAATAGTTTTTGTTTGAGTTGTTTCTTTAGACTACCTTACCGACTTCTACACCATCCTAGAGTTCCAGTGGTTCATTTCCGTGCTAAATTTCTAGAATATTCTCGAAGAGCCCTAATGATGTCACAGAATTATATTGCTCAATTGTGAGAAACGATCCTGTGTAAACAATTTCAAAGTTATTTATCACTTCAATTATACATTTCTCGTATAAATTTTCAAGGTTTTACATTGATTTGTCCTTGTATTTTCCACTGCGTAATATACCTGATAGAAATAAACTTTGTTTACCATCAATTATATTGCGAAGTAAAAAATGCAAGAACAAATCAAAGTACAACCTTGAAAATGTTTACGAGAAATGTATGATTGACATGACAAATAACCTTGAAGTTGTTTACGCGAAATTTGTTTCTCACAAATGCGCATTGTAATTCTGTAGAATGGTCTTGAAGTTGATAAGGTAGCGATTAACGTCCAGAAATATGTGTTACCAAAAAGAAAGACCTTTTTACAAAGAGGAATAAATTTTCAAAGAGAAATAATGACTTTCTAACAAAATTTTTGAATTAATGATAAAATACATAAATTTACATAAAAATAGTTGAATTTAACCTTTAAAAAAATGAATTCTCAACTAAACATATAATAGCAGACTTTTTCACCGGAAATAATTAACGTTCACCTAAAAATAGTTGGATTTTTAGCCAGAAATGAAATTTCCACCAACTAGTTAAATTTTCATTTAAAAAAATATGAATTCTCAACGAAAAATATAATAGCTGGTGTTTAAACCCAAAAATATTAAAAATTAAGGACAGATGAATTTATTCAAAAAGTCGAATTTTCAACAAAATAGTTGAATTTTTTACCGAAAACAATTGATCAGGCTAGAAAGAAAAATAATTTTAAACAAATTGTTAAATTTTCGAGCCATGAAGAGGAATTTTTAATCAAACAGGATGAAATTTTAACAAAATGGTGGAATATTTAACAACAACATTTTTGTTCCAGTTGTTTCTTTAGACCAGTAAATTAATCTCAAATCTTTGGTATCTTTCCACTGTTAAAAATAAGTAACATAGCTTTTGGATTATAAAAAATCCTACCTTACTGACTTTGACACCATTTAAGATTCTACAGCTCAAGTGGTTCATTTTCATGATAAGTTTCTAGAGTCTTCTCGAAGGGTTCCAATGACGTCACAGAATTATATTGTTAAATCGTGAGAAATAATCCTGCGTAAACAACTTCAAGGTTATTTATCACTTCAATCATGCATTTGGCGTAAACATTTTCAAGTTTTTATATGGATTTGTCCTTGCATTTTCTACTGCGTAATGTAGCTAAAAGAAATCAACTTTGTCTGCTATTAATCATGATGCGATGTAGAAAATGCAAAAATAAATCAAAGTAAATTCTTAAAAATGTTTACGAGGAATGTATAATTTGATATGACAAATGGCCTTGAAGTTGTTTACACGAAATTGATTTCACCAATTATTATATTATAATAATATGAGAATATAATAAAAGATATTACGTAATTCCTTACCGATAAAGGTTCTAAGGATTCTAGCTTTTCTCTCGTAAATATTACATAATAATCTTTGAATTATATATAAACAGTATATTTTAAGAAAGAAGATGATACAACAAAGCATGCCAGATACGAATTATACAAACTATATTGAAGCGATCTGGTAAAGACAGATATGGAACTAAGAAATAAAACAATTAGGACAAATAATCAAAAGCCTTTTAGATACTTTATAAATTTTGTATATATTGTTTAACCGACATTTACAGTCTTATAAACTAATATTTTAAAAGTATTGAAAAAAATCAATACTTAATTTAAATTACTATCCGTTAGTCTATATGATAAATTATTATTATTCAAATTTTAGTTATCGCAGGCTACAAAGTGGTTCCCCATTTCTCTTTTTCCCCTTTCCCTAGTTTTTTTTTTGCTTAAATCCGAAAGTATGGATTTAAACAGTTCTAATTCGGAATAAATAATATTACACTGGGAAAAATTTAATTTAATAAATAAGAGATTACAAGAGATATCAAAATATTTCGAATAATTTGAAATATCTGAGGGTACTTTAAATGTTAAGATTTTTCAATCAATTTCAATAATTTAAAAGTATTTTCAAGGATATATAAGATTTCCTTGTATTTCTAAAGTTTCTCAGTAATTTAAAAACGATTTAAAGGATATCGAGAGATATTAAAAGATTTCGAAGAATTTAAAATATTTGAGCTTATTTTAAGACATCAATGATTTTATTAGATTTCAATAAATTGAAGGATTTCGAAGGATTTAAAAAATTTTGTGGTATATTTAAATATTCCGAGGGACTTTAAAGAGATTTAAAAGATTACAAGAAATGTCCAAAAAATATAAAAGAATTTGAAATACAGTGAAACCCTTCAATAGCCCTTCCTTCTATAGCCCTTCCAAGAATTGAAACCGCGCCGCAAGTGGGTGTAAGAGGAGTTGCGTGGCGTACGCTGGGTTACGTTTGTCACTCAGGCGAGCACTGAAGCATGAACAAGCAAAAGCGCAGCGGGCTATAATGAGTTAGCTCCCACCCACCACCAGTTCCAAAATCGGCGCTATAGAAGAGTTTCACTGCATTTAGGGGTATTTTAAAACTCCGACATTTTTCAATCGATTTCAATTTAAAGGCATTTTGAAGGATTTCAAAGATTTGAAGTTTTTTTTAAAGTTCCAAAGAATCTTAGAGAGAATAAGAAGATTTTAAGGCATATCAGAATATCTCAAAGAATTTAATATATTTTAAAGTACTTTAAAACTCCAAGATTTTTTAATTCAATTTAATTTCAAATTAAAAAGTGTCGGTAAGGTAGGAATCTGTTAACGTGACCTACTTATCACATGGTCTTAAAGAAAAATTAAACACGCTCGCGCAAAAAATCCCTCACTAAAAAAAAAAACCCTGGCATTACCAGGTTTTTCCAGGTATATAAAAATTCCGTGACAATTCTAGGTTTTCTAGGTCAGGGAAGACCCCCTGTAAGAGATTAACTGAATTAGGAAAAGGGGCATTATCAATTAGCGCGTAATTTGTAAAAATGAGAATAAACTACGACATTATTAATGGTATAATTATTCGCAGCTGGAGGTATTTAACACATGAGAGCAGCAGAGCAGAAGAGGGTCCATAGTAGCTGGTATCAGGATGAAAATAGGTTGGTATGAGGTGATAAACGAGGTCGATGGACAACGAGGTGGAAAATTTGGGAAAGTAGGTAGCGGCTGATGCTACCCTCGTTATACAAGATTTGTGCCTCCTTCGCGTCAAGAGTTAAATCCCATCAGGCCTGCACGTGATGCGAAACGACATTGATTTCATTAGGTATTGATTTTTCGCGGGGTGCGGATTTCTGTCCGAATATATGAATACTGATGCACCAGGCTGCGGTTCTTATAACCAACCGTTACGACATACTTTATGTGCAACCGTGCACTCTGCATTCGAATTTCACATCTTACAAATATGCCGGCATTCAAAGTCGTCGTTCGACTATGACTGGAAAACTGGAAAAGTATAGCGAAAAACTGCCGGGTTATGTATGTTACAGGAAAAGTATATAATTCAGGCATTACACATAATCCCTAGACATTATATATAATGCCTGACCACTTCAGGCAAAGTATATAATTAAATACTCATTATATACTTTATCTAGGAAATATATATATAATCCCTAGGCATTATATATAACGCCTGGCCACTTAAGGCAAAGTATATAATTGAATACTTATTATATACTTTTTCTAGGCAA
>NC_046664.1:21827080-21837228 GCF_010883055.1 Belonocnema kinseyi
AGCTTCGGCTTAACCTACATAGAGGTTTAACCTATCCTAACCTAACAAAACCTGACCTAACCTAACCGATTACGCTGGCAACCCTGTTCTTGCGTACTTTCTATTTTAAGACTGAGAACACATTTAAGACTGAGAACCGTACGCTTACATTGCTACACGTGTGGTTGAATTTCATTCGGCTAGGTTAGGTTAGGTCAGGTTTTGTTAGGTTAGGGTAGGTTAAACCTCTATGTAGGTTAAGCCGAAGCTGAATGAAACGATACCGCAAACACAACGGGGCAACAAAATGAGTTTAATTGTGTTACGTGAAGTTAAGTTAGGTTAGATTAGGTTACGTCAGATTTTTTTAGGTTAGGATAGGTTTGACCTCTTTGCAGGTTAAGCCCAAACTGATTCAAACGGTACCGCAAACACAACGGGGCAACACAATTAGTTTAATTGTGTTTCGTGAGGTTAGGTTAGGCTAGGTTAGATTTATTTCTATGTTAGGCTCGAGTTGACCCATTCGATGTAGCACACATTTGCTACTGGGAAAATATGCTTCCAGAGCTTTACGTGTAGTTCAAAAAATTTCTGTTAATTCAGGTTAGGTGACGTCAGGTTCTGTTGGGTAAAATTATGTTAAATAAGTTGATATCGGGCAAGGTTGATCCTTCAAAGTTGTCGACATGTTTTTGAAGTGAAAATTTGCATCACTGGCATTATTTTGAAATTTATTTGCCACAGTGCACGATTTTTCGTCATTTTTTGAGGTTATTACTCAACCATGACGTGATGGGTGATTTTTGATACCGAATTTGAATTCAGCGCCCCATAATCCATAGGAATACGTGTCTTGTTACCAGATCCGCACACTTTTTTTTGTGTGGCTGTGTAATGATTAATTTCAATAGAAATATTTCTAACTTAAATCAGCATATTTCACAATTTACAGAATGAATAAATTGTTTTAATGAACAAAAATTGTTTAAAAAATGGACAAATATCCTGATAAAATTACTTTTAAAATTCGTTACCGATCTGTTAAATCTGTCCTACGTATCGTGCTTTGTCAGATATTAAAAAAGTTGAATTTGAGTATTTTTAATGAAATGACAAAGTTCCTCAAAAGGCTATCACAAGACGTTACAGGTGAAGAGTTTTTTCGTTCTCCTGAAAAATTTTCTGAATGAGGGTTAGCTCCTTATGGTTCCCGATTATTTAATGAATGTTCGATTAAGACTGATACAGAAAGGATGCGATTTAACAATGTTTTAAACATTGCCTGGACGTTTTTGAAAATTTTATTTAGAATCGTCAATATTAGGTGAATCGAGTTGAAACTTGAATTAAATGTTACCTTAGACTTCTTGAAACGTGTACAAAATTTTGAATATTTGAGACAAAACACGCAAATTTGTAGCATTATTTGAAGACAATATTATTTAAAATAATACTCAATTGCATTAACAATTACATTTGTCAGCTTGAATTATTAGCACAGACTAATTAAAAAGTTGAAAAAAGTTTAAAAATTTGGAAAATCTTGGCCCTATATTTTTTTCAACGGTCATTTTTCAGATCTTCAAACAATTCAAATTTTTAAAGCTGTCGCCAATGGGCCTGTTTTTTTTTTAAGGCCATATGCTAAGCTTCTGATATGGTACTGTCAGTTTATTAGTTGGTACAGAAATTTCATTAGTTGCAGTGACTATTTAATTAGTACCAACAACTAAGGAAATGGTTGTCCCAACCTGTGGTTTTGGTTGTTGAGATGGGTCGTTCATGTTGAAAGGGAGGATTGGTGGAAATGCATGAATGAGACACTGTATCTCCATTATATAAAGAGCCAAAAAACACAAAAGCTTGTATGAAAAGATGTATTGTAGAGGAAGGAAATGTTGTATGCCAGAATAGGGATATGTGTAGATAAATGGTTAATGACTTTTTTTTTACTTTTGTAAGCATTTTTAGCATTTTTCACGCTATTTTTTAATTAAAAAATAAGTTTTTCAGATGGTGATGAAAATTTTGTCGACTGACAGATTATCATTTTTGAAGCAGTGACATTGCTTTCACTTTAGCCATCAATAGTTCTTTCAATTCGTTAAGTAAGTGCCACTAACTAAATAAAATTAACCGCTTTTTTGTCTTCACTAAAGTTGGTAAATAATCACAGTATAAATGAAGACATTTTTTTTAACAACAGTTTAGCATTATTGTTTCACGAATTCATACACAATGTCTGTCGAAAGCTTATCGGAAAGGCTTCAATTTTCTATATATATTTTGCCCATTTGTTAATCAAATATCGATATTATGACTTGAACAGTTTTTCCAGCTACTTCGTACTGGTTTTCCCTACCTATAAGAAGCGCTACTTTTTAGAGAATAAAATTCCTTCTGTGAAATTGTAAAATGAGGAAAAGAAAGGGAAACGTCAAAGAGAAGCTTCGCTGATATCGGGGTGGATCTGAAACATGCTTGAAATTTCATCCCTATACCGGATCCTTTCCTCTCTTTTTCCTGAGCTTTTCCAAAGCTGACAGGCAACTTGACATGCGGAGTCTTCGCCTAAATTTAGAGCCAAATGTATTCGAACTCCAGACCGTGTTTTGCCTTTGCAAAGAGCAAGAAGAGCTTTCTGGAAGCGGATATAAATACTAGAGGTGCCTACTTATGTACTACATTCTAAATGTATAGTTTTATTGAAGTATGAGTCAAGATCACGGAAGAGGGTCTTACTTCATTCAGAATTACTTGTTTGTGGAATTTAAGATTTCCAGTGTAAGTGCACTGAGAAAACATACTTGTTGAAAATATCCAAAATTCTGCTGAAAATAGACAAGATTGCTAATATAACAACTGCAAACTTCGTTGTAAAATTTCACCAAATTGTATTAGCTAAAATTTTTTGATTTAAATTAGCAACCTACTTTGTTACGTTAGCCAACCTCATTCTGTTGCCGTAGCTAACCTGCTCGCTTACTGTGGCGAATGTACTTCGCTGTCGCAAACGAGTGTTTTTTCTATGGCAACTAACCTAATCGGTTACAGTAACCAATGTACTTGGCTGTCGCAACAGACTGCATTCTCACTGAATTCATTGTAATAATATTCTATAATAACAATCTAAAAATAATTCTCTACCTAATAATAATGTTTATTGCTTAAAAATAAGTAATCATACACTACAAACATCAACTTATTTTTTCAAAAATTTTTGTGTCAAATAGTAATTTTTCGATTTAGAGGCATGTGATACTTTGTCGTGTGGTCAATCGGGTACAGTTCAGTAAAAAAAAAAGAATTCGGAGATATAATAAAATATCATAACGGACGTCCCTCGACTGTTTTTGAGGCATAATAACAAACAAAGTTTATTGCCCTAAATAAAAATATTATGCATGAGCATTATTGTGAGGTTAGGGTCGTTTTTCAGCTATCTCTCATTCTGATAATGTACATCTCTGGCGTACGGATGATGTCGGTAAGCATTCTAGAATAATTATTGAAGAGAATTGTAACAAAACACATTTCACATAACTATTTTTTGACGCGCAACTGAATCCTACCAATCACTGCCAAAAAAGAATGGAGTCGAAGCGAAATAACGCTAACAACGATGTTACTCGGTTAAAAACTCGCAACTCAACTTGGTTCACTTTTACCAAGTTCAGAAACACTTGGTTAAAACTTATCAACTTCAATTGGTTAGATTCAGCTACTAAGAATGTTAAAAAAGAACCCAGTAAATTTGATTGATTAAAAACAGACAATATCCTTGAGAAAAAATAACAAGCATATTTGTTGTGTAAAAAGTGACAATTTTTGCTTGTGAAAGTATAACTACTAGGTGCAACTTGGTTAAAATTTATCACGAAGCATTTGTCTGCTTTTAACCGAAACAATCGTTTTCTTTTAGCAAAGAACTACTCATTCAAATTTTTCAGAGTCAAACTCGGTTCTGACAACCAAGTAATGTGTTATTTTTTACCATGTGACTTTAACCGTTTTAGCTCGGCTGTGATAGCAACAAGCACATGATTACTTACAACCATTACTCTGTTCTTTTTAAATAATATGTCTTTAACCGAGCTTTTTATCCAGCTCGGTTAACGGTTCATTTTCTCAGTGTGTTTCTTCCTAAAATAACCAACTAGATTTCTTTAGTACCCTGTGCTTATGTTAAACGTTAATCAATACTAACTGATGGTTTTTGTTTAATTTTTTTTAATGAATACTCTATATCATGCTACAAAAGATAGGAATTTTTAATCACGTAGATTCGGAAGAATAAGTTTTCATATTAGCTGAAATCGCTATTGCCTGGCATTGGTGGTATTGTGTTTTATGATTCAATGAAAATAAAAATTAAAAACCCCGTTTCAAAAGCTATAAAATGTATGGATGCCGTAAAAGAGAAACTCTTCGGAGTACCTGAAAAAGAATCAATTTGTTTAGTAACTGCTACAGAGTACATTTTTTTTAGTTACTATTTTGTTACTTATTTACAAAAGTAACTATGTTCTCTTTATCATTACCAAAAAAAGTAATATCGTTACAGTAAAAGTAGTTAAAAGAAACTAGCTATTACTCATCACTAAATTACAGGACTTTTCATAAACAAAAACACTCAAAAAAAATTTCAGTTGGCCGAAAAAAAGTTTGGTCGTACCAACAAAAAATTTTTGTTTTTACAGAAGTAACAAAACCATTTAGTTAAATAAGCCAAATAATTTTGTTGGACTGTTTCGTTGATCGAAATACAAAGTTTAGTAGGAGAAAACAAAATTTTGTATGCGCGCAAAACATTCAGTTGGTTACACAATTATATTTGGTAGAATTAACCATGTTTATGAAAAATCAATACAATTTCTTTGGTACAAGTAACAGACGATACTTAAAAAAATTGTATTAAGCTAAATTAATTTTTTTGTTACCCTAACCACTTTTTTAAAAATCAATACCAAGTATTTATTAGTCATAAATTCAAACTGAATTAATAGAGTTCAATAAGAAGATTTCACTCATTTTGATTGAATGTTCCTTCTTTTTGGTTCAAAATTCAAGTTTAAAGTTTTTGGTTAAGAAATCGTCTTCCATTGTAAAAAATTTTATTCTTATCTTGAAAATTAATTTTTTTTTGAAAAATCAACAATGATGTTAGAAAGTCATACTATTTGGTTAAAAATCTGACTGTTTTGTTAGAAATTCCTCTTTTGGTTTAAGAATTCAACACTTTAATTTATGTTTTACTCTCTTGACTAAAATATTTTTATCTAGTTAAAAATTAATCTATTCCGGTTTAAAAATGCGTTTTTTTTTTTGGTTAAAATATAACTTTTTGTCCAGCCTTTATTATTTTTGCTCAAAAATTCAACAATTTGGGTAGAAAATAGAACTATTTTATTATGTATTTTACTGAATATTTGTCTCTTTCGTAAGAAATCAATTTTTTAGTTAAAAACGAAACTTTTTGGTTAAAAATTAATCTGTTTTAGTTGAAGACTCAAGTGTTTTTTTTTTGTTTAATGTATTTTTGGTTCGTAAAATCCAACTTTTTTTCATTTTAAATCAAAATATTTTTAACTAAAATATCATTTATTACATTTTCGTTAAAAATTCATCTTTTTAGTTTTGAAATTCCGCTCTTTAGTTGAAAGATAAACCATTTTCGTAAAAGTTTAATTTTTCGGTTATAGATTATTAATTTTAGTTTAAAAATGGTCTCTTCTTTTATTGAAAATTAATTTTTCATAGAAAATGTCACTATTTTGTTGAAAATTTCACTGATTGGTAAAAAATTCACTTTTTTGTTAAAAATTCATATTCTCGGGTTCAAAAACATACTAGAGTTTTGAAGAAAATTTGTCTATTTGGCCTGAAAATTCAACAATTTGGTAGAACATTCAACTATTGTCACAGTGAACCGACTTTGCTTTTCTTCATTCATTCTCCTTCCCTGATAAAGTAACTACATAGGCATTTTTCAATAAAAATTCCTACCTTACGCAAAAAGAGATGACTTCGCAATTGAAATGGTTCGTGTCCGTGCTAAGCTTCTAGAATGTTTTAGGAGGGCTCCGATGACGTCACAAAATGATATTGCGCAAATTCGTCTTTCACGATTGCGCGGTATCACCTTGTGGCGTCATAGGAAATCTTCCAGAACATTCTAGAAACTTAGCACGGACACAAACCACTTCAACCGTGGAACGGTCTCGATGTCAGTAAGGTAGGAATTTTAATTTAGAAACGTCCTTCTTTATCTACTCTCCCCCTTATTCTCTTTTTTCATATTGTTTTATCGGTTTATGATTTCTTGAAGGGGAGAAATATTGGAAAGCGTTTCAATATATGAGAATTGTTGGTCGGGTTCAAAAGCGGTGTCCTGGGGTTTGTAGATATAGCGGCGAGGGGTAAATGATACGCGAGGCTGATTGGATCTGTCGTCGAGTGACAGGTCAACAGGGATCACCCGAGTTCTTTTGAGACTCAAAAAAGGGCCATACGCTCTTTTATGCTTCTAGCTCTCACCGACTCACACTCGTGCTGCATAAATTTACACTCCGTCGACATAATCGATTTATATATTTGCACCGCCCACTGTATTTACATTTACATTTATTTCACAGCATTTTCGCACATCAAAGGACTCTATCGAGTCTGAATGTTCCGACGATGTTTTTTCTTTCTAATCACTCTTTTCGTCATCATATTAGCTTTAATCAATCTTTTTTACCAATTTAATAAAAAATAATAATATTAAAAGTTCAAAAGCTTTCAATATTTAATAATATCAACAGAGGGAGATTATAAAATCCGGAAATGTTATATATCAAATTTATTTCTTTTACTCGTATTAAAGCTATAAGTATTACATGTAATAAATAATTAATATTATCGTTGAATATTCGATTTTTGTATGAAAATACAATTTCTAAACTAAAAACTTAATTATTCCAGTTCAAGATTTATCATTTTGGTTGAATATTCTACTTTTACACGTTTTTACTCAAAAGTTCAGTGTTTTCGGTTGAGAAATTGGGCACTTTATTGTTTGTTTTATAATAATTTAACTATTTTTATGAAAATTAAACAATTTTGTTAAAAGGTTATTCTTTTTTATTGAAAATTCGACTGTTTTATTGAAATTCGTTTTTTTTATTTGATAATTTATGGCTTTAGTTTCAAATTAATTTTTTGGTTGAAAACTCATATTTAGGGTTGAAAACTCAACTATTTTGAAGAAAATTTGCTTTATGGGTTTGAAAAACAAACAAATCGGTACTGTTTTTTTCTCTTTTGAGAAAAAATTTGTTTGTTCGAAAATTCATCTCTTGTTGAAAATTCCACCTTTGGTTTAAAAATTCATCTCTTCACCTTTCGGTAAAAATGTCATCCCTTTTTTTAAATCCAACTATTTTAGGTAAAAAGTAAACTCTTCCTACTTAAAAATGTTTAAAGCTTTATTATTTGGTTGAAAATTTAATTCTTTTGTATCCATTTCATTTTTTTTTTATGAAAATTCAATTCTTTTGTTGAAATTTCGGAATTTTTTTGTTAAATTCAACTGTTAATGAATAAAAATAAAAATTTTGTTTGGATTCAAATTCTTCTTTTGCTTGAAAATTAAACTTTTTATTTACAAAAATAAATTTTTTGTTTATAATTCAACTTCTTGATTGAAAGTTGACTTCTTTTATTCAAAATTCATGTCTTTGGTCAAAGATTTATCATCTTAGGTGAAAAATTTTTGTTTTGGTTGAAAATTTAACTATCTCATTGAAAATTCCACTGTTTGTTTGTTTCAAAATTATTTTTTAAGCTGCAATTTTATTAATACCTTTTTTTTTGAAAATTTATCCTTTTTGGTTAATAATTCAACTATCTGATTTAAAATTCGTTTTTTAAATGTTACATTTATCTTCCAATTTAGTTATTACATTGAAAATTCATATTTTTCGGTCGACAATCAAACTGTCCTGTAAAAGATTCATCTGTCAGCTTGAAAATTCAACAGGTTTTTAAAAAATTAAACTATGTTTTTGGAAATTATATTTTTTATTTAAAATACATTTTATTGGTTGAAAATGCAACTATTTTGTTAGAAAATTCAACTAATTAGTCGAAAATTCATAAGAAAATTTAACAATTATGTTAAAAATATAATTTTATTTTGTGAAACATTAATGGTTTTTATCTAAAAATGTATCTTTTATAAGTTGAAAATTCAAAGATTTGGTTGAAAGTTCATCTTTTTGGTGAAACATTTATCTTCTTGTGTGATTCATCTTTTTGATTGAAAATTGAAGTATTCCGTTAAAAACTATTAGTTTTCTTTTAGTTAAACATTATTTTCTTAAATACAAATTTTACTATTACATTTTTGGTTCAAAATTTATCTTTCGTGGTTGAAAAGTCAATTATTTAATTTAAAGTTCGTTTTCTTCTTTGTTGAATTAAAATCTTTTCTAATAAAAATTTAAATATTTTTTGGTAGGTACGGATATCAACTGGAAGATTTTCTTTTAATCAATCTTTTCGGTTATTTGCTTGATAAAAGGTTATTGCTCATATTTTCTTCAATTTTTTTTGAAAATTAATTTTTTACTAAAAATTCATTTACTTTTTGTTGCAGATACATATTTTTCGGTCGAAAATTCAAGTTTTTTGTAGAAAATTCGTGTGTTTTGAGTTGAAAATTCAAAAATTTGATAGAAAATTAAACAACGTGATCGAAAATTATATCTTTGTTGAAAATTCATTTATTTTGTTGCAAATTCGTCTTTTTTAGTAGAGCATTAATCTTCTTGATTGAGGATTAATTTTGTTAAATTGAACCGTTTTTTATTAAAAGTCAATTTCTTGTTTTTTGTTTTAATATCAACTATTACATTTTTGTTGACAACCTGATTAAACTCCTTTGTAATAATTAATTTTTTGGTTAAAAATTTTAATATTTCCTTAAAAATATGTTTTTATGGTTAAAAATTAATTAATTTAACTAAACCTTCTATTCTTAATACTTACATTTTATGCCAAAAAGAAAAATTTTGAACCATTGAAATAAATCTTCTAAAAAAAAGACGAATTTCCCACAAAGTAAAACAATTTTTAAACAAAAAGTTTCATTTTTAGTTGCAAAATTTCAATTTGCAACCAAATAGTGGACTTTTCACAAAAAAAAAGATCAACATGTTTTCAACAAAATAGTTAAGCTAGCAACCAGAGATGGATTTTAAATCAAAATGATGAATATTTAAACAAAAAAATTAATTTTTAACGATAGAGTTTAAATTTTTTCTTTGAAATACTACCTTCTTCTGAAACAGGATTATACTTCATTAAAAAAATTCCCGTTCCATGTAAAAAATTCCCTACTTCAATTAAAATTATATTTTTTACCAAAACTCTTTATTCTAAAATAAAACGTTAATTTTTTCTTAAATTCAAAAGATTCCTGCCTTACCTATGTCGAGAAGATTCTATTCAGCTTAAATGGCTCGTGTCCGTGCTAATTTTCTAGAAAATTCCACAGCTGACGCAGCAGAAAAATATTGCAAATTGTGCAAACAGAATTCATGTAAACAGCTTTAGAGTTATTTCTTATCTTAATTGAACATTTCTCTTAAATACTTTCAAGTTTATATTTCGCTCAATTGAGATAAGAAATAACATTGAAGTTGTTTACATGAATTCGTATTGTAAAAATGCGGAATATTTTTCTGTGACGTTAGCTGTGAAATGTTCTAGAAACTTAGCATGGACACGAACCACTACAGCTATAAAATCTTCTCGTAATGTATAGATCCTATATATAAAAACTCCTAACCTTAATTAGTAGCGTATGGGGGCGACATCTTTCTTCAACGTAAAAAATCAATCGAAATAAAAACTAGATTTGTACTTTTATCGATCGCCGACAATTATTTGCGTTTTGTGTCTTTATTTTAACTTTCAATAACAGCTGTTATTTTTAATGAATTATTATTATGTATTAGTATTTAAATTTTTTTCTCATAATTCTTCAATCGTTAAATTAAATTACTGAAGATACTTTTCACCAGAATGTGGTGTATTCAATGTTACAGGAACAATTTAAAGTTTATGTTAAAATCTAATTTTTTCAACTAATATAAAAGAATATTAAATTAATAGATATA
>NC_046664.1:21837328-21872623 GCF_010883055.1 Belonocnema kinseyi
CTATATTAATTCTAAATTTTATATAAGTGAGTCATTAAATCATAATTAAAATTTTTATTAAAACATAAAGTTATGATAAGCTAAATTACAATTAAATAAATTTATTATATTAATGTTTTAATTATGTTAATGATTTAATGTTTAAAAACTTGTTATTTTTAGATTAAAATTAAATAATACCGTATTTTTATGTTAATATTATAATATTATATTCATATTTCATATTTTTAAATTATTTACAAATTTAAAATTAAATATAATTTCAATAAATTTTAAATTGGTTTGGTCAATTTTACAGGAATAATTTTTTTAATTTTATCTTCAAATCTAATTTTGTTAAATAATATAAAAGATTATCAAATTAATAGATATATTGTGAAATCATTAAGTATAATGTAAATATTATTTGAATGTTTTCATGAAAATAATTGTGCAATGCTTTTTATGTTGTGAAATAATTAGTTAACTATCACCTGATTTTACTAAAAGTCACATTTTTTGGCAATGGTTTACGAGTTTATTAATAAAGAAAAATATTTTAAAAGTGAAAGATCAAAATTTTAAAAATGTATTAACTAAAAATTATTTAAAGGTTTTACAGAGAATTATAGTTTAATTTTTCTTATTTTGTAATTTTTCGGAATTATTCTTGTGTTCTGGGATTAATATTTTCATTCAATTTTCCAAAGTATATATAAAAATGTTTTAATTTTTTTCCCTTAAATTAATATAAAGTCACTAAAAAATGAAATTATTTTTTTAAACAAAATTTAAAATCAGTGAAACAAATTATTTGAGGCTTTTTCTGTGTGAACCATTTAATGAATTATTAACTAATAATGTTCTTCACACTTTCTTCATATTAGTTTTAATTAGTGTCAAAGTTTATGAATAAATTGGACGTATAGAAATGCTGTTTAAAAATTTAAAGTAGAATTTTAATGATTTTTCTTTTGTAAAACGGTCAAATGATTATTACCTAATTAACTTTTTCTGCTTATTAAAGCAAATAAAGATTAAAACTTAGTTCCTGAAATTAAAGTAACATAATTTAATTATTGACTTGAAGGTTCTATAATGGAATAATTAATATAATTTAAATATTAAAAGTTAATTTGTATTTGCAATTGTATCATGTAAATTAGATAATTTTTTAAAGGATTCTGATGTACTGAAATGTGTATTTGCATTCGATTTTTCAAATCGTATGGAAATACGTTTGATTTTTTTCTGAAATTGGTATCAAAAGTTACCAATAAAACAAATTTGCAACAATGAATCTGATATTAAAAAAATGCAGAGTACAAATTATTTCTATGTTTGAATGAAAATGATTGTTTAATTCTTTTTATGTTATCCTTCATGAAAAAATCAATTAATTGTTAGATGACTATTTTTTTCACAACATCGAACTAGATAAAGATTCAATTATAATTTTTTTGTTTAATTAAGTATTTTATGTTGTGCAATAATTTTTCTTAACACTTTGCTACCATATTATAATTCCAGATTTTTTAAAAATAAAAAATGTTTTCTTTTTTTACATCTGGGTAATTTTTTTTTTTTAATTTTCAAAGAGATAAGTATAGTAAAATTATTTTAAAAACTTATTTTAAGAATTATAACAATAAAAGCATCTTAATAATTTCGAAAGATTTTTAGATTAAATTTTTTTTAACAGTTATGGGAAAATTTGAAGGATTTAAGCTAAATTTAAGTAAACTTAATTTTTTTAGGGCGCCAAGGGAAGGAAAAATATATAGTTTAGATTCATGGGAAAATTTCAAACAATTTTTTACTAATGATTTCTAAGAGCTCATTACAAAATATTACAAAACGTTTCAAATTATTACATAAAATTAAAAAAAAAGGTTTAAAAGTTTTCAAAGCAACATGATGCCATAATATATAATTTTAGAACAAATTTTAGTAAATTTAAGAGATATGTAAAAGTTTTGAAATGATTAAAAAATAATTAAAATTTATAAGATATTTTAGGACTTTTTAAAAAATTCAGGATAATGACATAAATTCTTTAGGTCCCCAAAACAATTTCATTCGATTTTTTAATTTGAAAAATGAGCTATAGGAGAAAATTCAAAAAGATTTTGAAACATCAAATATTTCCTTAAATTTCGAAAAATAGTAGCAGATTTTAAGGCTAATGTTTCAATTTAGCAAAAATAAAAAATAAATTAATAAAACCATAAAATTCTATAAATATTGCAAAGTATTAAGGATAATAAAAAAGATTTTTAAACTCCAGAAGATTTTAAAAAGGCAGATTTATGTGAAAGTTTTAAAAAAACAAAAAGAAAGCCAGAAGTTAAAAATGCAAATGTCTGGACAATACTTAATGTTTGTTTTTCAAATTAATTTTATTCAAGTTCCTAAGAAAATTGGGAATGTTTTGAGGCAGCGTTTTACGTTTTAAATAAATTTTCAAAATTTCAAGAAAAATTCCAGTCAGATAAAAATATTTTAAAGAATTTAAGAGGCATTGTATAGATATTTTATTTTAAAAGGGCTCGAACTTTTCCTATTATTTTGGAAAATCCCGTAAAATATATTTTTTTAATCTAGATTTTTTGTTGACGAATCTGAAATATTCAAAAATCTTTTATAATTTTCTTCAAATTCGTGAGAATTTTTTGAAGATTCTGAGCTTAATTTTTTACATTTTAAATTATTTTTCGAAATTTTCAGAAAAATTGTATTCATTTAAAAATATTTTTAGAAATGCAAGAGGCTCCGCATAGATTTAAAACATTTTAAACCTTGGAAGCATTTCCGAAAACTTATGGAATATTTATCATTTTTTCTGAAATTATAAAAGCCCTAAATATCTTTTGAAAAGGTTAAAATTTTTCTAATAATATATAAAATCCTGTAAAATAAAATATATTTGTTTATTCTTCTACATTATTTTTTTGACATATCTGAAATATTAAAAAATCTTTCCTAAATGTCTCATGAAAATTATAAAATTTATATAATTCTAAAAAAAAGTGCCGATACTTCTTTCCTTGTAAATAATTTGAAAATGTGTGTAACTAAAAAAATATCAAAAAAACATTCTTGTGTTACGTAAAAATACTGTTTAATTTATTTCTATACTGCACTTCATCCTAAAAATCTGTTTTTATTTACAAAACGTACATCACGTTTTTTTTAAACTAATACAAAAAAATATTATGTAACTGCAGTTAGGGTGTGGGAATGTAAAAGTGTTTGAAATGACGTTACGTAATATCTGAACAAGAATATAAGTGTTCAGAAAATAATTTTAACAAATAAATTTTTATTGATTTCAAATCGTAGATTTCAAATTATTTATGTCTTACGGTATTAGGAAAATGAGTAAATGATAAAAATGAGTATAAAAGTGCGCGCGCACATAATAGTCTAGTATATTAAAAAATGTACAGAATCAGACTTGAGGAATGTTACTTTCTCTATATCGTATGATAGGGTCTCTTCATAATTAATAAAAACCAAGCGGTCATTTCTCGGGTTTTTACAATAAAATTTTTTTATTTTCTATGTTAAGTCAAGTGCATTAAATGATAGTTGCACATGAACAAATAAGTCTATAAATATTAAGTATATTAAAATATATTCTTAATTTATTATCACAATAAAAACCTCATAAACAAATTGATACCCAGTGGACACAAAATTTGGCGACGTCTTTACGACATCGTTACGACATCTTTACGACAACTTTACGACATCCTCTGTCCATGCCATTTCGCTGTCTTTACGATATCGTAAATGAGTCGCATGATTCGACAATGTCTTTACGACATCGTAAAGACATCGAAACGACATGGACATAGGATGTCGTAAAGTTGTCGTAAACATGTCGTAACGATGTCGTAAAGACGTCGCCAAATTTTGTGCCCACTGGGTATGCCGTGCAACTATAAATAAAGTAGAAATCACTTTTCAAAATTCACAAAAATGATTAAAATAATTCAAACTTGAATTTTGCTACGATCAGAAGTAAATTCCCAGTCTATTCTAATCTCCCTGTCAAGTCGCCACCCTGAAACATCTGCATATATTTCTGAGAAAGATGTCTTTGATATTTATACAATAATTTTGTTTCAACTAGGACGGATGATGTTCGCAGATTAGTATACGGTATTATATTCCTTAGATATATCCTAGATCGGTTTAGTCGGGATGGATCAAATTTCAGGGAACTCGTGATGAATGGGGAAGTTTCCTAATTGAGGAACAAGCCTTTGAGTTTGTAACACGCCGATAGTTTCCACAAAGAGCTCAAACCCAGATCAGTCCCTACCTGAGTTTGATTTACCTCGACCGATTAAAAATTCTCTTTGCGATTTTATTTTCTTCCTTAAACATTTCCTACTTTCGAATGCAGACAGTACAGTGGCACCTTTGTTCGTTGCGGAAAAATCCCACAGTTGCACCATTGGTATGAAAGAGAGAGAAAAAAAATGGAGATGGGGGAACGCCATATGGTTGCAGATGCGCCTTTGCCATATCACAAGAGCCGGCGAAAATCGATTGGACCAATCGAGATTATTTAAGAGTGCATGACTGCATCTATTTTTCAAAACATGTCTCTTCAGTCTCAAATATTTATCTATTTGAAACTAAAAAAAATTATCAACAGGAAGAATTAAAAACAAAATTATAGTAGACGCGGCAAGACCGCCCGTTAGGGCGAAAGTGACTTCAAATAATATTGCTATTTCTTTGGCTAAGAATAGATCAATTTTGTTGAAAAATTGTCTTTTTCCGGAGAAAATTTAACATCTCGATAGAAAATTCCACTATTTAGTTGAGAAATTAACTATTTAGTTGAAAATACCCTTTTTTGTTAACGATGTACATGTTCATGTTAAAAAAATGAACTATTTTATAATAAATTCATCTCTCTTGGAAAAAGCTCAGCTTTTTTTAGTTAAAAATGCAGCTGGTTAAAAATTAAATATTTTACGAAAATTATTAATATAGGAGAATTATGTGAGTGTGAAACGAACAAAAGCAGTTTAACATAAGTGTTTTGTTATCGCAACTTAATTTCGTTGTCACAGTGAACCCTCTATAATTTTCTTCATTCATTCTCCCTTCCTAGAAAAATAACCGCAAGGGCATTTCTGAATAAAAATTCCTACGTCTCCGAAATCGAGACCGCTGAAGTGGTTCGTGTCCGTCCTATGTTTCTATAATATTCTAGAAGGGTCCCGATGACGTCACAAAATGATATTGCGCAAATTCGTCTTTCACGATTGCGCAGTATCATTTTGTGACTTCATATGGAATCTTCCAGAACATTCTAGAAACTTAGCATGGACTCAAACCACTTCAGTCGTGTAATATTCTCGATGTCGGTAAGGTAGGAATTTTAGTTCAGAATCGCCCTTGTCTATCTACTCTCCCCCTTGTTTTCTTTTTTCAGATTGTTTTATCGGTTTATGATTTCTTAAAGGGGAAAAATGGATTAGACCAATCGAGATTAATTAAGCGTGCATGGCTGCATCTATTTTTTTTTAAATTTATCTTTTCGCTCTCAAATATTTAACAGTATGAATCTAAAAAAAATCATCAAAATTAAGAGTTAAAAAGAAAAAAGTAGGGCAGACCGGGGCAAAGACACGCGTTGTGGCAAAAGTGACTATTCAAATAAAATAAATATTCCTTGACAGAAAAATAAATGGCTGAACTCGGTAGGCGGTTTTCTTCAGTTTTTCACTCCCTTGGCCAAACGTACAAGTAAATGCGAGTATTTTTAATTTAAAAAATCGCAGGTTATCAGGTTTTAGAATAAAAGGAGCAGTCAAACAAAACTTTGAACAGCTGTGAAACAGGACTCAAATGGACTAGCCTAAGAAGACAATAATAATAACAATGTGAACCTAAGATAATTATCAAGATAAAAAATTAGAAACAAAAGTAAGGTAGACCGGGGCAAAAGCGGCTTTGCAAATAACATTCGTATTTCTTAACAGTTTTAATTTTTTTCAGAAAATAGTCTAATTTATCAGAAAAAATGTTGATGTAAACACAAATCCTGAAAATTTACGCTGTCAGAAAAAAGTTCTGCAAAAAACATTGTTGACAACTAAAGATTGGATGATTTCCTGGCAGGAATTTAAAGTTTGAAATATTAATAGAATACTTACAGAATGATAATTTTATCATCCATAAGATAAAATATAATCTCATCAAGTAATGATATTGCGCAATTGTGAGAGAAGAATTTGCGTAAACAGCTTCAAGGATATTTGTTATCTCAATTAATAGTTGCGTGTAAACATCAATTTTCAACAAAAATGACGAATTTTCAGCCCCAAATCGATAAAGCATCGAAGTAAAATGTAAAAGAAGGTACTAAAATCTAAAAATACTTTAATTAAAAATAAAATACAATTTAATTTATTCAAAAAGAACAATTTTTAACAAAACAGTTTCAATAGGAAAAAGTTGAATTTTCAAGCAAAATCATGAATCGTCAATTAGAAAAATTTATTTTTAACTAAGTAGTTCAAAAATGATCCAAGTGGTTAAATTTTTTATAAAAAAAGATGATGTCTTAATAAATTCATCAAACAATAACACTTTTTAACAAAATAAGAAATTTATTAATTAAATAAAATGTTGCAGTTGAGTGAATAAGAATTTGTTAACCAAATTGTTTAATTTTCGGGCCACAAAATGAATTTTTAACCAAGAAGATATATTTTCTACTTAAGAAAGAAGAATTTTCAACAAAGTAATTAAATTTTATATCTACAAGATGCATTTTTTACTAAATTGATGAATTTCCAGCACAAAACACATAATTCTTTAATTTTAAATACTTTAAATTTCTACCATTTCAAGTAAAAATATTGATATTTTAGGAAAAGAATTTTAGGAAAATTAAGGAAAATTTCTAACCATGTTTTTTAATTTTCAACCACAAAGATGAATTTTCAAACAGATAGTTGAATTTAAGAAAAGTGGGATGATTAAATTTTTATTGAAAAAAATTAATTTTCAAAAAAACAGTTAAATCAATTTTTAAAAAAATTGCATTTTTTTACTTACGAAAGTCTTTGACAAAAACGTAGGAAATGAAAACTCACCTGGAACAAAGAGAGAAAATAACTTCATTACAGATAGGTAATACAAAAAGTTAAATGACATTTTCGACCAAATAATTAATATTTTAATCAAATAATAAAATTTTAAAGCAAAAAGTATCAATTCTTAACGAAAAAAGCATTTAAATTTAAAAAGTTTAATTTATCAAAAAAAGATGAATTTGTAACAAAATAGTTGATTTTCAACTGAATTGATAAATTTTCCAACAAAATTTTAAATTTTTAGCAAAACATGTAAGTTTAAATAAAAAAAAACAATTTTCAACAAAATGAAAATGCAAAATCTGAAGAAAAAAAACAGTTAAAGTTTTAATACAAAATTAGGAATCTTCGCCAAAAAAAGTTAATTTTCAACGAAATATTTTAATTTTCTACCAGAATAGATAAATTGTCAACCAAAATGACATTTTAAAATACTTTTTGAACCTTCAATAAAGCAATAAAATTTATAACCAAATAATAAAATTTTTAAGCAAGGAAGAAGAAGTCTCAACCGAAAATATAATATTTTAGACTTTTAAATCAAAAAGAAGAATAAAGGACTTTTTACCGTAAATAGTTGGACTTTGCTATTGGGGTTTATTAATTCAGTTATCATTCAAGTAAAAAAACGATAAAAGGTGTAAAAAAAAGGAAATATTGGAAAGTATACCAAGTTTCTTACGAATAAATAAGATTTCAAATAAATTTAATTTTTCACTACGCAATATTTTAGGCCCTGAAAATAAATTTGAAAAATATATATTTTTCAATAAATGTTATTAATTCTTTGTGAAAAAGGACAGGAAATGGAATAATTGTCTGTAAACCGAAAACGGAGGGAGGCAGAACGCGGATGACAATTGGTCTTGGGTACTTGAAACTCTCGAGGGAAACGAGAGATTCAAGAGCTTTCTACTTGCCACTGGTGCAAAATGCTGGAAGAGTCGCCGGAATAATTTATTAGGGTGACAATGTTATTTTAGCGATTATTCCTCTCAAGCTTTTACAGGCATCTGTGTACTATCGAAACCAAGGAGACCTTCAGTGATGTAATTCAAGTGATATTCAAGATATCACCAATTGCTGATCCTTTTGTTTTAATCTTCCATTCAGAAATGGCCAGTTTACTGCCAACTTTAAAAAAGTTTGCTTTTTATTATTTTTAAGAAGATCAAAGCCTCAAGCAAAAAATCTATCATTCTTTTCTTATTCTTTCTCTGTTTTTTTTTTTAAATAATAAATAGAGGGTACCGATATGATTGGAAGCATCAGACTTCCTCAGCACAGAAGAACTACTGGCATAAACAATTCAATTATTACCTGAAAATAAATAATAAAAGTTAAAATCAGAATTTTTTTATTTATATATGCGTATAAATTTACTATAGTCGAAAATATTTGTTTGAAAAATCCTATTTCCTTTTTATTTTTTTATTTTTTTATACTACTAGCGAGAACCAAAATGATTGAAAGCAAATTTATACTTTCCTATCAGGAATTATTTATAGGGAAACTACAGGTATGATAATTTAATCATCACCGGAAAATAAGAAATAGAAATAAATATCAAATTCATTTTTAATTATATGTATTAATTTAAATCTGCAACAGATTTCGAAAGATTTGAAACATTTCCAACAATGTCCAAGGATTGCCTGAAAACTTCGAGGGAATTTATAGAATTTTACATTATTTTAATTATTTCAAAGAATGTCCAAAAATAGCAACAGACTAAGGAAATTTAAAAAAATTTAAAGATAATTTTTTTTTAATTTTTAATTTTTAGGTATTTCAAAAGATTAAAAATATTTTCAAGGGCTTTTAAAAATTTTAAGGGATTTCAAAAGATAACAAATGATCGGAATTTTAAAAAATAAATACAGCTTTCAAGAATTTCGGAAGCTTTGAAAGGATTTTATAGAACCTATGAGATTTGGGGATATCTTAAAGGATGCTCAGGATTTATCAATCGATTTTAAACACTTGAAGGGATTTTAAGAATTTTAGGGTATTTCAAAAGATTCGAAGAAGTTTTCAAAACCTTTTTTTAAGTTCAAAGGGTTTTAAAGGATTTCAAAGGTTCTGAATTTGAAAACATTGATACTGGTTTAAAAAATTTCCTCGAATTTCGGAAGATAAGGACCCATAAGATTTGATGTTATTTTAAAAAATTATTTTGATTTTTCAATCAATTTCATAGGACCTATGAGATTTGAAAATATCTTAAAGAATGCTCAGGATTTATCAATCGATTTCAAATATTTGAAGAGATTTCAAAGGATTCTAAGAATTTTTGGATATTTCAAAAGATTATACAAAATTTGTAAGACCTTTAGTAAGTTCCAGGGATTTCAAATTTTTTCAATGGTTTTAAATTTAAAAAGTTTGATACTGGTTTTAAAAATTTCCTCAAATTTCGGAAGATTAGGACCTATAAGATTTTGGGTTATTTTAAAAGATTACTAGGCTTTTTCAATCGATTTCAGAGGACCTATGATATTTCGGGACATCTTAAAGGATGCTCAAGATTTATCAATCGATTGCAAACATTTGAAGAGATTGTAAAGGATTTAAAGACTTTTAGGATAGTTTAAAAGATTATACAAAATTTGCAAGACCTTTTATAAGTTCCAGGGATTTCTAATGATTTCAAAGGTTTTGAATTTAAAAAGCTTGGTACTGGATTAAAAAATTTCATCGAATTTCTGAAGATTAGGACTTATAAGATTTTAGGGTATTTATAAAAATTATTTTGATTTTTCAATCGATTTCATAGGACCTATGAGATCTGGGGATATCTTAAAGGATGCGCAGGATTCATCAACCGATTAAAAAAAAAAATTATTTTGACGTTTCAATCGATTTCATAGGACCTATGAGATTTGGGGATATCTCAAAAGGTGCTCTGGATTTATCAATCGATTTCAAACATTTGAAGGGATTTCAAGGGATATTAAGAATTTTAAGATATTTTAAAAAATTACATAAATTTTGCAAGACCTTTTCTAAATTCAAGGGGTTTGAAATGACTTTTCAAAGAATTTTCTGGAGATTTTAAGGCAATTTACAGAATTTTCAATGATTTTAATTATTTTAAGGAATGTTCAAAGATTTCAACCAATCAAGGAAATTTTAACAAATTTTAAAGATTCTTTTTCAACAAATTTTAATTTTCAGGTATGTCAAAAGATTCAAAATATTTTCAACAGCTTTTAAAAATTTAAAGGGATTTCCAAAGATAAAAAAGGATCGGAATTTAAAAAAATAAATACAGCTTTCAAGAATTTCGGAAGCTTTGACAGGATTTCAAAGGACCTATGACCCTTTGCAAAATCAGTGAAGTTCAATTATTTTTTGCATATTTTAAATTGTTGTTTTAGGAAAGCAATTCCATATTAAAAAATCTGAGTAAACAATGTATGATCAAAACATTCGATAAATTAAAAACTTTGTGGTTTATGTAAATATTCGTATAGCAGAACATTATTTTTTGTCATTGATGTTATTAAAGAATTTTAGTACATGCAACTTTTCTTTATTATTCATTACCTTTGGGTCGTTTTTAAGCATTTTAAATATTTAGAAACAACAAGCGTTAATTCCCTTGTTCAATAAGTGAAACTTACTTCGCTTTTTCACATATTTTATATTATTGTATAAGAAATTTTATTTTTCATTAAAAATTGAGTAAGAGAGTATTATACACAATAAAAGAGTTGGATAAATTGAAAACTGCGCATTTTATGAAGAATTTTTGTTTATCGTTTATTACTTTTAGATATTTTATAACATTTTTAAATATATTAAGAAAAGAAAAGTATAGAGCCTTTTTTGAAATAAGTAACATTCAATTCTAAAATTTTTATAAATAAAAAATGGTATATTAAAGTCTCTCGAAAATTTTCAAGTATCATCAGAATGATGTTTTCTTAAAAGAAACATTGAGTTCCACAAGGTTTAGTTTGAAGATGGTTGAGGCTCACCATACGACTTCGTACGACACAGCCTTGAAATTCTTACTCGAGATTATGTCACCGAGATCCAAGTGCTTCGATAGCGAAGTCGGTAGAGCGCGCGGTTAGGACACTAGTTTAGGTAGTTTTTAGGTAAGGTTCGAATCCTCGTGGAGTGCGAATTTTCAAAGAGATTAAGCGTGGGATTATATTTGGTGTGCGAGAATTACGCTTTTTAATAATTTTAAAAATAAAGATTATATAACAATAATTTCGAAAATAATTTTTTTTCATTGAGAAATAGTGTTCATTTGAGGGTCATTCTATAGATCCCATCCTTCATATGCTTATATTAAGAAAATATATTCTTGAAGTGTATCAGAAATGATTTCTTGGAAGTGAACTATGTTCTGCATTTGAATACATCTCTATAAGAAGTAACACAATAAAGTTTTAGAATAATAAAATGCGATATTCTATCTAAGAATACATTTTACGGTAGCAAGTATTTAGTTGATTCAAGAAAAATTTTTTCCAGTGTAGAGAGAACTATTAAAAAAAGAAAATGAAAACATCAGAAAATTAGTCATATTATTACCATATCATCTAATTCTCCTACTACTGTTCAAGTGTCTCCTTAACTTTCACAACCACTCGAAAACAACAACGTCATGCGCATAAATTAAATCAATTATTCGAAAGAATGGCCCACTTTGGTCCTCATAAAAAATTTCTCTCCTTGCACGACATAAATCTCTCCAAAAAAAGGCTTGCGACCCTGAAACAAAAAAGAGTGGAGGCCACACACCTTTCTCCATCAGCCAACCCTGCAAAAGTGCAAAAAATTCAACTGGCGTCAACTTAAATGCAGTCCTGTTAGGTTTTAGAAACATTGTTTGCTGGATATCAGTACCTATCTTAGATATTTATGGTCAAGTCGCCATAGCCAGTGCACACATGCAAGTCTATAAAGATGGGGTGGAACAGTGTAGACTCTGCAGGATACGCATAAGGACGAACGTACTGCCATTACATAGTGCTACTTCGCACGACATGTGTCGTGACTTCTCTCCTTCTCATGCCCTCACTTACTCTTTCTTATATACCTACATTTCTCATTAGCTTTCGACCTCATTCAGTTCCTCATTCCATTTCTGATTTTCTTTCTCTCCTTATCCTCTCTAATTTACTTTCTTTGTTTCTCCATCTGCCTTTACTGTAATGGTGGTTTCTAAAAGCAATAAATGAAGACGATAAAGCTAATGTGAGGGTGAATAGAGAACTAAGTGATTGGTTATGTCCTCTTGGTTATTCAATAATTATATGAGATGCTTTTAGACAAATCCGGCTTTTAGCCGAATTCATAGGCATATGACTAAACGCCGGCCAATATGCGAATTTTAAAGGATGCTCAGGATTTAATAATCGATTTCCACATTTAAAGGGATCTTAAGAATTTTAGGATATTTCAAAATATTGCACAAAATTTGCAAGACCTTTCATAAATTCAAGGGGTTATAATGATTTCAAAGGCTTTGAATTTAAAAAGTTTGATACTGGTTTAAAAAATTTCCTGGAATTTAGGAAGATTAGGACCTATAAGATTTTGGGTTATTTTGAAAGATTATTAGGATTTTTCAATCGATTTAAGAATTTCAGGGTATTTCAAAAGTTTCCATAAAATTTGAAAGACCTGTTATAAGTTCCAGGGTTTTAAATGATTCCAGAGGTGTTAAACTTGAAAAAGTTTGTTACTGGTTTTAAAAATGTCCTACATTTCGGAAGAATAGGACCTTTAAGATTTTGGGTTATTATTAAGGTTATTAGGATTTTTAAATCTATTTCATGGGACCTATAAGATTTAGGAATATTTTAAAGGATGCTCAGGATTTATCATTCGATTTCAATCATTTGAAGAGATTTCAAGGGATTTTAAGAATTTTAAGATATTTCAAAAGATTGCACAAAATTTTCAAGACCTTTTATAAGGTCAAGGGGTTTTAAATGATATCAAGGGGTTTGAATTTAAAAAGTTTGATACTGGTTTAAAAAATTTCCTAGAATTTCGAAAGATTAGGACCTATAAGATTTTGTGTTATTTTGAAAGATTATTACGAATTTTCAATCGATTTCATTGGACCTGTCACACTTGGGAATATCTTAAAGGATGCTCAGGATTTATCATTCGATTTTAATGATTTGATGAGATTTCAAAAGATTTTAAGAATTTTAGGATATTTCAAAATATTACACAAAATTTTCAAAACCTTTTATAAGGTCAAGGGGGTTTAAATGATTTCAAGGTGTTTGAATTTAAAAAGTTTGATACTGGTTTATAAAATTTCGGAATATTTGGAAGGATTTTATAGGAACTATAAGATTTTATGCTATTTTGAAAAATTATTAGGATTTTCAATCGATTTCATTGGACCTATCACATTTGGGAATATTTTAAAGGATACTCAGGATTTATCATTCGATTTAAATCATTTGAAGAGATTTTAAAGGGTTTTAAGAATTTTAGGATATTTCAAAAGTTTACCAAAAAGTTTCAAGGCCTTTTATAAGCTCCAGGGATTTTAAACGATTCCAGGGGTGTTGAACTTGAAAAAGTTTGTCACTGGTTTTAAAAATTTCCTAAATTTCGGAAGATTAGGACCTATAAGATTTTGGGTTATTATCAAAGATTATTAGGATTTTTAAATCTATTTCATAGGACCTATGAGATTTAGGAATACTTTAAAGGATGCTGAGAATTTACCAAACGATTTAAAACGTTTAAAAAGAATTCAAGAGATTTTAAGAATTTTAAAATGTTTCAAAAGATTACACAAAGTGTACAAGACCTTTAATAAATTCAAGGGGTTTTAAATGATTTCAAAGGATTTGGATTTAAAAAGTTTGATACTGGTTTAAAAAATTTCCTACAATTTCGGAAGATTGAGACCTATAAGATTTTGTGTTATTTTGAAAGCTTATTAGAATTTTTCAATCGATTTCATTGGACTTATCACATTAAGGAATGATTTAAAAGGATACTCAGGACTTATCACTCGATTTCAATCATTTGAAGAGATTTCAAGGGATTTTAGGAATTTTAGGATATTTCAAAAGTTTACATATAATTTGAAAGACCTGTTATAAGTTCCAACGTTTTTAAATGATTCCAAAATGTGTTAAATTTGAAAAAGTTTGTCACTGGTTTTAAAAATGTCCTACATTTCGGAAGATTAGGACCTGTAAGATTTTAGGTTATTTTAAAAGATTAATAGGACTTTTCTATGAAGTTATGAAATTTGACAATGAAGTTTGAAGATATTTTAAAGAATGCTCAGAATTTAGCAATCTATTTTAAATATTTGAAGGTGTTTCAAGGAATTTTAAGAATTCTAGGATATTTAGAAAAATTACCCAAAATTTGCAATACCTTTTATAAGTTCAAGGAGTTTCAAATAATTTCAAAGGGTTATAATTTAAAAAGTTACAGGCTGGTTTATGAAATTTCTTGAAATTTTGGAAGAATTGGAAAGATCTTATAGGACCTATAAGCTTTAGGATTATTTTAAAAGATTCTAAGGATTTTTCAATCCATTTCATAGGACCTATGAAATTTAATAATATTTTAAAGGATGCTCAGGATTTATCATTCGATTTCAATCATTTGAAGAGATTTCAAAGGATTTTAAGAGTTTTAGGATATTTCAAAAGTTTACATAAAATTTTCAAGATCTTTTATAAGTTCCAGGGGTTTTAAATTATTCCAGAGGTATTAAGCTTGAAAAAGTTTGTTACTGGCATAAAAAATTTCTTACATTTCGGAAGATTAGGACCTATAAGATTTTGGGTTATTATCAAAGACTATTAGGATTTTTCAATTTTTTTCATAGGACCTATGAGATTTACGAATATTTTAAAGGATGCTGAGAATTTATCAATCGATTTCAAGCGTTTAAAAAAAATTGAAGACATTTTAAAAATTTTAGGATGTTTCAAAAGATTACACAAAATGTACAAGACCTTTAATAAATTCAAAGGGTTATAATGATTCCAAAGGCTTTGAATTTAAAAAGTTTGATACTGGTTTAAAAAATCTCCTTAATTTAAAAAGTTGCAGGCTGGTTTATAAAATTTCGGAAGGCTTGAAAAGATCTTATAGGACCTATAAGGTTTAGGATTATTTTGAAAGATTCTAAGGATTTTTAAAGGGATTTCAAGGTATTTTAAAAATATTTACAAGACCTTTTATAAGTTCAAGCATATATTATTTTTATGAATATTTTCAGCAATTTAGACGATTAAATTAAGGAAAGTCCAAATCTAAAGCAGGGTCAAATTTAAATTGAAAAGGAATTGACATTTTTTACTGAAAAAATTACTAGTCGATTCTCAAGAGTTTTACGAGTATAAAAGAATGGTCTTATTTAGAATAATTTCCTAGAAATTCGGAAAAGAATTTTTAAAAATTTAAGGCAGAATTGGTGTATTTTGCAGGATTGCAAAATTTTAGAACAAAATTTAAACAAGTTCGAAATACATTCCAGAGTTTTGAAAAGATTAAAAAGAATTATAAAAAAATATTAAAAATTATAATATAAAATTAATTATAAAATCATCAAAAAATTATAAAAGAATATTTCAAAAATTTTCGAAATTATCGAAAAAAGTGGAATTAATTTTTTTCAGGTCTTTTAAAAAATGTTTAAAAAATTTAAGTAATTTTAAAACATATTTAGATCTTAAGAAAAGATTTTAAAAAATTCATTTGAATTATTAAAAGATTACAAAATTACTTTAAGCTTAGATTTTTTATTTTTAAAAATTAATTTCGAGAAAACATTCTAAAGCATTTCGGGAGAACATTGAAAATTATTTTTAAAAAATTCGAATAATTTCAAAAATAGTAAAAAAAATACTGAAAGATTTTAAGGTAATGTTTTGGAATTTTTTAAGAACTTTAGAAAAATTTTAAATATTTGAAAGGTTGTTTAGGTTTGGAAGTTTTAAAAAGATTCAAAAATAAATTTAAGCTCGAAAAGATTTCAATAAATTTAATACAAAATTCTGGAAAATATTTGAATAAAATTTTGAAGTTTCTTAAAGGATTCTGAAAGGGTTTAGACCAGAAAAATCTCAAGAATATTTGGAAAATTGATAATGATTTTTAATTTAAAAAAATTAATTTCGAGAGAATATTTAATAACATTTAAAAACATTTCGAAAGATTTTAGAAGTTGACGAAAAACATTCTGAAAGATTTTACGTAATTTAAAAGAAAATGATGTTTTGAAAACTTCGAAATGCTTGAATTACTTGTTTAGGTTTTGAAATTTTTTAAAGGTTCAATAATCATTTATAACTTGAAAAGATTTAAAACCGTTTAAAACAAATTTTTTGAAAACAATTAAAAATCTCAGTATTACTACATATTTTTTACAATTATACAAACATCTCTTCGAAAAAATTCAAATCTTTTTAAAAATTACTGAGAAGGTTTAGACATTTTCAACAGATTATAAATATAAAAAATTTAAAAAGAGTATGGATCTAAAGTCCTATGGGATTATTAGTCAGTTTGTGTGTTGTGATGTACGACCGAGAAATAAGACTGCGATCTACAACCGAGAAGTACGATCTTCAAGTACGACCGTGATGTACGATCGGAAAGTACGGCCGTTAGTTACGACCGTTAGGTACGACCGTTAGGTAAGATCACGAAGTACGACCGGTAAGTATGACCCAAGAGCTACGACCGTGAAGTACGAACGTAAAGTACGGCCGGGAAGCACGACCGAGAAGTACGATCGGGAAGTACGACCTTGATTCATGACCTTGATGTGCAACCGTAATGTACGACGGAAGAAAATAATTTTCTTCTGCTCTTAATCGCTCTTGTTTACTTTCTTCGTTTCGCCTTCTATCTTTCTATCCTTTTTAATGACTTGTTTGCCTTGCCCATAAGACAGTAAGTGTAGCCATTACATTGAGGATTTTAGGGGAGTTAATAGCGGAAAACGCAGCCAGCTAGAGTCAATAAGTTGTCCCAGAGCTTCCCCTATGTCCTATATATATAGTACATACGAGATACGAGATCGGGTACTACAACGCAATGGAGAACGAGGGAGAGACGAATGCAATTTGTTCTCGGACGTATGTGCGCTCTACATCACGTTTCCAATGTTTGTTCAGTGACTGCTTTACGCGAAAATGTAACCGTTTACCTTGAACGCATTATGCACTTTGAGACACCTACTTTGTTTACGAGATTCCACTAGAACACTTACTCATACTGTCAGCCATTTTTTGTCAGTATAGACGAAAAAATGTGTGCCTGAGGAAATACCGAACTTGTTTCGAAGTGGCCAACAATTCCATGGAAAACACGTCTGGGTTCGGTAATTACAAGGTCGCTGCGCCATTACCAACGCGAAGGAAGAACAGAGATAACTTTCTGAATAATTTTATTTCAATTTTTTTCGTCTACTAGCCAAAAATCAATTATTTTTTTAATATTGATTTTTGTTTCTAAATTTTGAAAAAATTTCTCTTAAACACTCTTGGGATTCGAACCAAGGTTTTTCAGATAGCGGGTCTGATGATTTTACCCACAAAAAAATGTGGTCAAAACCATTGCATCGAAAAAGATAAAACATTCGAATGCTTATAGAAAATTAAGCTTACAAGTGTAACGAATTACGTCGGAATTTAACTTTTAGGGGCTGTGCAAAAATAAAACAACCAAAATAATTTTTAAACGAATAAGAAATTGAAACGAATTTCTTAGAAAATAGTTGAATTCTTAACCTGAAAAAGAGCATTTTCACCGAAAAAGACAATTTCGAATCAACAAAAATGAATTTTCAGCAAAATAGTTGAATTTAAAAAATAATTCATTTCTAACCAAATAGTTGTATTGACAACTAAATAGTGGAACTTTCAACCAACAGAGACTAATTTTCTACAAAGTATTAGTTAAATTTTTAACCAAATAGTTGAATTTTAAACCAAGAGAGATGAATTTTCTACCAAAAAAGGTGACTTTTACAATAAAATATTAATTTTCTATTCAAGCGGACAAATTTTCTACCAGGATAGTTTAAATTTGATCCAAAGAGGATTACTTTTCTACCCTGAAAAATAAATTTTCCATCCAAAAAAGGATTTTTTTATCCAAAAATTCGAATTTTTAACAACACATTTTGATTATGGACAAAAAAGTTTACTTTTTAAAAAAATACTTCTTGAACTAAATACATTAATTTGCAAAAAAAATACACATTTTCAAGGCAATTGTGTAATTTTTAAATGAAAAATTAATTATTGACCTAATAATTGAATTTAAAAAAATTAATTATTCTAACCAATAATTCTAATTAAAAATTACAACCAAATAGTTGGATTTACAACTAAGTAGTTGAAATTTCAATCTAAAGAGATGAATTTTCAACAAAATATTAAATGTGAAAAAAATTGCATTTTAAACAAAAAAGAAAGTTTCTTGAAAAAATTAGGAAAAACCTAATTCTTCTTAAAATAAGAAGAGAAAGAGCAACTCCTAAATATTAACCGATTTCGCTCACATTGAGAGATTTTTTTCATTCGAAAGAAAAATCATTTTTTTTTACAAAATTGACTTGTTATTGAAATTTATTTTTGCAATTTAAAATTAAACCGACGTTTATTTTCTTGAAAATTTAACTTTTTTGATTTAAATTCGGTTTTCTTGCTCAAAAACATATTTTTTTATATATGAAATATAATTATCCCATTTTTGGTTGAACATTCATCTATTTTTCTTAAATTCATAATTTTGATGGAAATTCAATCTTTTTTTGGTTTGAAATGCAACTGTTTAGCTGAAAATGAATAATCTGTTTTACTTGAAGATTCAATTATTTTGTTAAATATTTTCCTCTTCTGGATAGAAATATTAATAATTACATTTCAACGATTTTATTAAAAAATAATTTTTTTAGTTAAAGATTGATTATTTTAGTTGAAAATGTATCCCATTGTTTAAAAATTTACCGATTTTGTTGAAATTTTTTTTTGAAGCTGACGGTTTTAATTCAAAATGTAACTATTCTATTTTTAGTTGAAAATGGATCTTTTTTAGTAAAAAATTAAACTATTGGTTGTAAATTTATTTATTTAGGTCAAAAAATTGTTTTTAAGTGGAAAATTACTCTCCGAAGTAGAAAATGTCTATTTTTGGTTAAAAATTCATTTATTTGGTTGCAACTGCAATATTTATATGGGTGTAGTTCAGAAAAGCTGAATCTTTGGATATCGTTGAAACTGTGCATTCTAACATATTTTGACGCATATAAATACGATCTTTCAAGCACCGTAAAGTTTAAAACAGTACAAGTTAAAAATATCTCCGATATTTCCGTTAAACATAAACATTTTTTGTGCCTAATCTCTCACAAGGATAGTAAATAATCCAAGATTCCTGTTATCGAAGTGTTACCCTAATCGATACTATTCCACAGTTCAAGTGGTTCGTGTCCATGCTAAGATTCTAGAATATTCCAGAACTTGACAGACGTCATAAAATGATTTGCGCAGTTATGAAAAAGAAATGTTCCTGAACAACCTCAAGGTTATTTATTATCGCAACTAATATAAATATGAGAAAACAAAGGATTAAGTATTGTTTCCTTTAGATAATACGCTTAATTAAAGAAAGAAAGAAATGATCCTTGTCTTCCTCGTAACTATACTAATTGAGATAATAATTAACTTTGAAGTTGTTTACTTCGAGAATATTCTAGAAACTTAGCACGGATACGAACCAGTTGTGTTATAGAAAGGTCCTGACGTCGGTAACATGTCGGTAACAGAAACCTCAGATTAAACACCGCCTTACTTTGAACATCTAAGTTTCAGTAACCATTTTTCTCTGCGTAAATTTTTAAAACAGAATAAGTAGAGGCAGAAGGAAGTAGAAGCTTTTCGCCTTCCTCGAAGCGGATTTTAGCAGACATGTAACTTTATTCGTAGTAGTAAAATTCTTCGTGCAGAGCTATCCTGTTTTCTGATATATCAATATTATATTATCGCTATATGACTGGAAAACTGTGGCTTGAAACTCTGAAGCGAGGGATGTGTTATGTGCTCAAGTAGATAGGTTAGTACATGTATGTATGTGTGCTTGTTGAGGAGTGTATTTAATTTATGTAGGTGTATATTTTTTTATGCACGTGCTCATCGAGGGTGACCGAGTAAAATGAAGGGATCCATTTTAACGACCCCTGCACGTGGCTGGCAGGTAAACACTCAAAAAGGAAGCGATAATCCCTTCCCATTACCCTCTTTCATTTCAGGATTATTTTACGGGGGGGTACACTCAATATCGGACCACATTGTCTCTATAAAAACATTAATATTTTCGAACGTATATAACTTCCTAGAGAATCTAGTGTACTTAGGATTTAAGGATCTACAAATATTAAAGTAAACTTTTAGCAGGTACGTTAGGCTAGTTCTAATGCAAGATTCCTGTTACCGACATCGAGAGAATTCCACAGCTAAAGTGGTTTGTTTCCGTGCAAAGTTTCTAGAATATTCAAGAAAAGTTACCGCTCTTAAACAGATTGCAGATTATTAACTATCTTAATTAGTCTATTTATGAGAAAAACAAAGATGATTTATTTGGAAATATCATTTTATGACGTCGACAACACTTGAAAATATTCTAGAAGTTTAGCATGGACACGAACCACTTAAGCTATGGAATGGTCTCGATGTCGGTAACGAATTTTTAAAACAAATATATTTTTTCACATTTTTAGGATATATATAATTAGAGATATATATCACGAATATAACTGAAGAGTGAATATATAGAAATCGGGTAAATAAGTTTTGATTGAGTAAGTGAATGTTTGGTTTAAAAAATGGTTAAATGGTCCTTTGATTTATTTTATATAAAATATTTATTAAATTTCGTTATTAAAATAATTTTTTAATTTCTGGAATATTCTAGAAAGACCTAGAATTTTCTTTAAAGTTGAATATTGTACAAAACTGAATCTTTCAAAATTAAAAAAAAAGTCAATTTTTTTAAATAGGACGAATCTTGAACAAAATAGTTGAATTTTTTATAAAAAAGATCATTTTTAAAACAAAAGTACAAGTTAAATTTTCACGAAGAGAATAATTTATCACCAAAAATAGAAGTTAAATTTTGATTTCCAAACATTAATTTTAAACAAAACAAAAAAAAACTTTAAAAAAATATTTCAATTATTTCCAACCAAAGAGATTCATTTTCAAGACAGAAAGATCAATTTTGTACAAAATATTTGAATTTTTAACCCAAGGATATGAATTTTCAAAAAACAAATTAATGTTTAATCAAATAGTTATTTTTTCAATTAAAACCAAATCATTTTCATACAAGAAAGGAATAGTTAAATTATCAGTTAAAAAAATTTAATTTATACAAATGTAAAGTGAATTTTTATATATGTAAATCTTTAACAAATTAATATGAGTTTTTATTATAAATTCATTTTTTTAGTTGAAGATTCATGATTTTACTCGAAAATTTCTCTTTTCGTTGAAAATTTTTTTTAATAATTACTTTTTTATAGTCAAAAATTAATTTTGTTAACTGATAATTTAAGTATTCCCTTTTTGGCTGAAACTCAACTTATTTTAATTGCAAATTTAACTATTTGGGTAGATAATCAATTTTCTCTTTAAATTAAACTATGTGGCTGAAAGTTTAGCTGCTTTACCCAAAATTCACATATAAATTATATATAAAAGAAAATTCAACTTTTAAGTTGAAAATTCATACTTTTCGTTGAATATTTACTTCTTTTACTTACAATCAATTATCATCATAAATTTATAATAAATTGTAATAGAACTGCACTTGGTTGAAAGATGAACTGCTTTGTTAAAAATTCAATGATTTATCATTTTAGTTGAAAATTTAATTGCTTAGTTAAAGATTTAACTATTCTGTTTAAGATCAATTTTTATTAGATTAAGATTTAACTATTTTTATTGAAAATTCGTCATTTTTTAGTTGCGAATTCAACTATTTGGTTGAAGATTCATAATTTTTACTTTCAAAATTCGTCTTTTTGGAAAAAATTGATCTTCTTGGGATAAATTTATTCATTTTTGTTTGTAATAAAATAGTATTTAGATACCAATTTAAAATTTTCAAATTTATTAATTTATTTTTTACAAAGAAGTCTTTTTTCTACTGTAATAGTTTACTTTTTAACAAAACAGATGATTTTTTATTTGAGAAAAAATTTTGTTTTAAATGGTTGAATTTTCATTCAAAAAAGATTCCAGTTGCCTTTTTAAGATCAACATATGATTTTTTTTAAACCAAAATTAAGTTTCTAAATAAAAAATTGAATTTTCAATCCAAAAAGACGAACTTTTTTAAACCAAAAAGGGTTAATTTTTGACAAAATAGTTCAATTATTTACCAAGTATTTCAGAGAAGAAAAAGTTTATTAAATAAACACAGAAAAAACTAGGAGTAAGAAACATTGTAAGTAATGGCCAAAGTTGGGTAACAGCAGGGTAACTGCGTCTAAGGTAAACTCACCGTCGCAACTCTGTGAGTTAATCTCAGCGCAGTTCCTCACTGACTGTAACCCCAATTTTCCTATTACCAAACCTTTTTTAAATTAAACTGCTTGATTAAAAGATGAACTGTTTTGTTATAAATTAATTCTTCATGGCAATTATTTATCATTTTAGTTGAAAATTTATCTGCTTGGCTCAAAAATGAACTATCCTATGGTTGAAAGTTGGTTGCAGCTTCCCATAGAGTAATAGAAAAATTGAAACAGGCTTGTTCGAGGGATCTGTTTACATTATTGGATGTAAACATTCCTAGCAATTAAGTTACAGCGATCGTCCCGAATTCGAGTGGAGCCCATTTATGGCTTTTCGCATTTATTTAATCATTAAACAATGTAATTATTTAAACAATTGTCATAAATGGCTCTCCTTTACAGAATACGTTTAATTTATTAAGTTGCGTTGTAAATTTACAATAACTGTTAATTATGAAAACAATTTTAATTTAAAACTTAAGAGTTTGACTTTTTTCTACGAGTGAAATGTTCACGGAATCAACTCACTCTTTTCTATTTTGCTTTACAAAAGAACTAATAATTATTTAAAGAATTTTAATTAAAAAATTAAAAGTTTCTACGAGTCAATTTGTTCACGGAGTCAACTAACTCTTTTCTATATTGCTTTGCAAATTTACAAGCACTATTAATTATTTAAACAATTTTAAATAAAATATTAAGAGTTTGCCCTTTTTTCTAGAAGTAAATTTGTTTACGGAGTTAACTATGCGATGACTCTTTTCTATATTGATTTGCAAATTTAAAAAAACAATTAATTATGTGAACAATTTTAATTTAAAAATTTAAAGTTTGGCCTTTTTGAACGAGTCAATTTGTTTACGGAGTCGACTAAGAATGTCTATCCGGTGACTCTTTTCTATATTGCTTTGCAAATTTACAAAAAATACTCATTATTTAAACAGTTTTAGTTTAAAAACTAAAATTTGACCTTTATCCTACGAATCGATTTGTTTTTGAAGTCAACTAGGAATGTCTATCAAATTACTCTTTTCTATATTGCTTTATAAATTTACAAGAACTATTAATTATTTAAACAATTTTAATTGAACAATTAAATGTTTGTCTTTTTTCTACAAGTAAATCTGTTTGCGAAGACAACCAAGAATGTCTATCCGATGAATATTTTCTATTTTGCTTTGTAAATTTACAAGATATGTTAGTTAGTAAAACAATTTTAATTAGAAAATTAAGAGTTTGACGTTTATCCTACGAGTTAGTTTGTTTTCAAAATCAACTAGGAATGCCCATTAGATGACTCTTTTCTATGTTGCTTTGTAAATTTACAATAACTATTAATTATTGAAAGAATTTCAATTGAAAAAATTAAAAGTTTGCTTTTCTTTCTACGAGTAGGCTTCATTTTTTACCATAATTAACTAATAATATCTTTCCCATGATTTTTTTTCTCTGATGCTTTGAAAATCTACAGCTATTAATTATTTAAAAAATGTTTATCAACATATTTATAGCTTGGCTATTTTTCAAGGAAGAGGCGTATACTGTTTACGGAATGAACTAAGAATGTCTTTCGATGATCATTTTACACGTTACTTTGTAAATTTATAATAATTATTAATCATTCCAAGAATTTTCATAAACATATTGAGAGTTGGGGTATTATTCAAATTTGTTTACGAATTTAACTAAGATTGTCTTTGTGATGACTTTTTTCTAAGTGATTTGTTAAATTTACCAGAATTATTAATGATTAATTATTGAAAGAAGTTTCATAAAAAGTTTAGAATTTGGCTATTTTAAACGAATAGGGTCAGTTTTTTACTAAGGTTTAGTTACAATGCAACTACATAAGAGTTTGCCCGAAGTACTCGGATTTGCCTAAACATTTGGTCAAATGAGAGGAAAACTGCAGAAAACCACCTCCCGAGTTAAGTCGGGTTTTCAAAATTCGAGTACACAACCCGGTCTGTCGTACATGGTACCCATGCGAAGTCGTGTATAAATAGATGTTATTAAACTAAAAATGATTATCGTGGCATTTTCTTGAATTTAATTTCCAAATAGAATAATTACAAGCAAATTGTCCTCTCTTTTGTTGGAAATTTAACTACAGTTAAACCTGGATTTGATGTCAATTTTCGGACTGAGAGCGACATTAAATCCAGATTCTCGGAAATATTTTGTCTCTCAACTGTTTTTTCCCTCTTGTCTCTCTCTCTCTCTCTTTCTCTCTCTGTTTTGTGACGCCTGAGTGAGCAGTGCACATCCTCCCGCAGGATCTCCCATCCATCCCCACCGCGCGGCTGCAATTCTCGGAAACATTGAATCCAGAAACACTAAATCCAGATTCGACTGTATTTCATTCTCTATTGCAACTTGATCTTTTTTTCAGTAAAAATTCAAGAGATTGGATCATTTAAAATAACTGATTTTAGTGTTCAAGATTTGAAATTAGTCACGAAAGCTGGTGATCATAAATCTCTAGAGGCAAAAGGCAGCGGCAATATCATTTAAAACATGAACAGCCATTTGGAAATAACAAGGTACTCGGTTCGTGCGATTTCAATTTGCCGTTAGTTGTCTTATTCAAAGCACCATTAATCGTCCGTGTCTCTGGTAAGTGAAGTAGATATTTTCAGCGATCAAAATCGCGATAGTGATGGATTTTTAGTGAATATCCCTGGGGCGTTTCCTACCCTGCCCGGAACTTTCTAATGCTCAAGAGTAAAACACGTATGGCCGATATTCACTGCACGAAAATGCATTCCAAGCGTACTTTTACCTCCCACGGGAAATAAAACTTTGAGTTATTGGGCAACAAAACTCCCCGAACTTTCTTTCGTATCAAGCGAAACATGGGAAGCCGATATAGTTGTAAATGTACTACACTCAACCGGCATTATTGAAAAAATAATACTAAACAATATGTAGATCAAATTGACCAGGAAAATTATATTTTGTTCAACGTAAATTAACTTTTTTAATAAATTAATTGGAATTTTAACCAAAAACATAAATTTTCAACCACGATGATTAACTTTCTAAAAAAAGACAAATATTTAATAGACTGCAAGAATTTTTAACTTAAAAAATATGAATTTTGAGAAACATAGTTTTTCAACTACAGAACATAATTTTTCAACCGAATAGGGAATGGCAAAAATAGAATTTAAAAAATCGTTCAATTTCCAACTAAAAAATGTATTTCGAAGTAAAAAAGTTTAATTTTAAACAAACGAAAAATATTTAAAACTAGATAGTTAAATTAAAAAAAAACGATAATTTTCAAACTAAAATGGACAAAACCACATGAATTTTCAATTATCAGGTTGGATTTACAACTAAAAAAGTTCTATTTTGAGCACAATAGTTTTTAAACTAAAAAACATACATTTTCAGCCAAAAACTGGAATAGTTACATTTTCAGTTCCATTACTACCAAAAAATTACATTTTCAACAAAATAGTTAAATTCCCAATTAAAATTATGCATCTACAAACACAAAATAAATTTTTAACAAAGTAGTTCAACTTTCAAGCAACTACTTTATTATAAAAAAAATTAATTTTCTACCGAAAAAATTAATTTAAAAGAATCACACGAATTTCAAAAAAAAATTGAATTTTTACCTAAAAAAGTTTCAACAACAAAACGAGTTTTCAACAAAATGGTTAAATAATTCTTTGACAACGTAGAACAACTTTGAACCAAATAGTTAAGTTTCCAACCAAGATTAATCCTTTTCTACCAAAAAATACAAATTTTTTATAAAATACACGAATTTTCATCCCAACAGTCGAATTTTCAATTAAAAATGATAAACACGAAATAAAAAAATGGAACAGTGAAATTTTTAATTAATAAATTAAAGTTTGAAAAAATCGAATTGTCGACCAAACAAATAAAATTTTCACCAAATATATAAATTTTTAAACAAACATTTGAATGTTCAAAACAACAGTTCAACTTTAAACCTAAAGAAAAATAAATTTTCTGCTAAAAAGTATAATTTTCTACCAAAACAGGCGAACTTTTAATGTAAAGAAAATTTCCAACCAAATATATGAATTTGAAATTGAAAAAATCAATTATCAGCCAAAAACATTTTTGTTTTGAGCCAGAAAACAAAGAATTTTAAGCTAAATATTTCACTTTTTGAACAAAAGAAAACATCAATTTTCAACTAAAATAATAACTTGTGAAAAAATGAATGAATTTTTTAAGAAAGCAGTTAAACTTTCAACCACGTAGTTTTAAATAAAAAATAAAAATAATTCTTTACCGAAAAAAGATGAATTTTTAAGAAATCACATAAATTTTTCATCAAAAAAAGTTGAATTTTCTACTAAAAAATATCCATTTTTAACGAAACAGTTTTTCAACCACAAAGATTAATTATCTACCAAACTTGAAGAATTTTCAACAAAATACATGAATTGTCAACCAAAAAATATCAGTTTTTAACTAAAAATAGTAGTTACATTTTGAGCAAAAACAATTTTTCAACATTTGACATGAATTTTTAATGAGATAGTTAAATTTTTAACCAAAAAAAGATCAATTTTCAACAAACAATGGAACAGTTAAATTTTCAGTAAAAAAAAAAAATTTTCAGCCATAAAGACGAATTTTTATTATTTTCAGCTAAAATGATTAAACGTTAACAGATATTTTTATTTTAAAGTAAAAACAGGTGCATTTTAACTGAAAAGATAAAATTCTACAAAGATGAATAATTTTCTACTAAAAACAAATTTTCAACAAAATACGTAAATTTTCTTCCAAATAAATAAATGATGAAAAGAAAATATTTTTTAACTGAAAATGTAATTGTTGAATTTTCTGTTAATAAAAAATGAATTTTCCACCCTAAAAACGAATTAATTAAATTTTTAACCAAATACATGAATCTTCATTAAAAAATGAATTTTTAACAAAATAGTTTAACTTTCAATCAAGTAGTTGGATTTTCATCCAATAAATATGAATTCTTGAAGAAAAATGTATCATTTTATATTTCAACCAACAAATATTTTTATTTCAAATCGAGAATAGTTGAATCTGGCCAAAAAAGACAAGTATGTAACAAAATAGTCGAATCCTGAACTATAAAATAAAATAATAAAATAGAATTTTATTTATAAATTAAATGTTATAATATAATATATAATACAAAATATAATCTTATAATCTTATTATATAATGCGTAATTACAAAAAAAAATTAGAAAAAGGACAAAATTCTCAAATATATAAGTATAAGGACAGACTGATCCTTATAAATATCACCAAAAAAAATTTTCAAATTTGAAGAATCCAAAATCTTGAAAATATTTTTTCGAAAATCCCAAGCTTGTTAAATTCAAATTGTTGTCCACTAAATTTTAAACATAAAGACTGATTTTTAATCTGATTAAAACCTATGTATCCAAAAGAATTCAGAAGCTTCAACTAATTTTAAAAAATTTTAAACACGACAATTTCAATTAAAAATTCTGTTGATACAATACCAAACCATTATAAAATATTGTTAAAAGTTTATAATAAAAGTTTAAGTTTAAGCCAAATCCCTTTGTCGTAAGCTTTTTTGCGATGCTAAAAACAATATTATTTCAGTAAACATTTAAGTTGTTTGATTTAAATCCATCGAGTAATTCCCTTGTGTATATCAGGACGAACGTTTGAGAAAGTTTTCTCAATTTTTCTATCGGATTTATTGTACGTACTCTCTACAGGCTAAGGGTGGACTTTTTGATCTCGACGGTATACACAGAGGACGAGAGTTGAACGCTTAAAGGAAAATGTGAGTGGACTGGATATAACTTGGCTTATGAAATGGTAATTCCAGAATCCAGATATAACCTCGATCACGAAGGAGGACTTGCTTTTCGATAAATCGTCGAGGACCGATGTGGATATTTTTATGGAACTCGAAAATTCGTTCAATCATAATAGAATAGCTTTCAATTTCATCCAAACCAAGATTGAATTTTAAAGTTCCTAATCCAAGATTCTTGTTACCGACATGTTGCCGACATATTACACAGCTCAAGTGGTTCGTGTCCGTGCTAAGTTTCTAAAATATTCTCGAAGATTAACGATTACGTCATAAAATGATTTGTAAAATTTAAGAAAACGAATTTTGCGTAAACAGCTTCAAGGTTACTCATTATATCCATTAGCATAGTTATGAGAAAAACAAGGATGAATTATTTCTTCCTCAGAGATAATAAATTCAATAAAAAATGTCTTCTTTTATTTGTTTAATTAAATGTATTATCTACGAGGAAGCAATAAATCATCCTTAGTTTTCTCATATCTACATTGGATGAGATAATAAATAACCTTGATTTTTTACGCTAAATTGGTTACTTCCGTGCTAGGTTGCTAAAACATTCTGGAAGATTCCCGATGTCCTCATAAAATGATTTTTGCAATTGTGAGAAACGAATTTTGCGTAAACAAAGTCAAGGTTATTTATTACCTCAATTAGTATAGTTGCGATAAAGACAAGGATGATTTATTTCTTCCTTTATTTATTTAATTGAATATATTATATACAAGGAACAAATCAATCATCCTTAGTTTTCTCATATTCAGACTAAGTGAGATAATTAAAAGCCTTGAAATTGTTTACGCTAAATTTATTACTTCCATGCTAAGTTTCTAAAATATCCTGTAAGATTACCCATCAAGTTATAAAATAATTTTTGCAATTGTGACCGACGAATTTTGCGTAAACAACTTCAGGGTTATTTATTACTCAATTAGTATAGTTACGATAAAGACAAGGATAATTTATTTCTTCCTTTATTTATTTAATTTAATGTATTGTATACAAGGAACCGATAAATCATTCTTAGTTTTTTTATATTTAAACTCAATGAGATAATAAATAACCTTGAAATTGTTTACGCTAAATTCTTTACTTCTTTGATAAGTTAATAAAATATTGTAGACGATAACCGATGCCATCATAGAATGTCTTGTGCAATTCTAAAAAACGAATTTTGCGTAAACAAATTCAAAGCTATTTATTATCTCATGCAGTATAGTAACGAGAAAAAACAAAAAAGATTCGTTATTTTCTTATTACTTTATTTATTTAATTAAATGTATTATCTATAAGCACCAATAAATCATCCTTGGTTTTCGCAAATGTATACTAATTGAGATAATAAATAACCTTGAGGTTGTTTAAGCAAAATTCGTTTCTCAAAATTACGCAAATAATTTTATGACTGCATATTATTTGTCTTGATTATATCATTTATGATGGATTAATTTGCAAAAAATATACTACCGCGAATTTTTAACAAAAAGGATTAATTTGAAAGAAAATTCATGAATTTTGAACAAAATAAATTAAGTTTTAACCAAATAGTTGAATTTGCAACCAATAAATTAATTTCCTGCCGAAAAGACGAATTTTCAAAAAAAGATACGAGTTTGCAATAATGTATTTGAATTTTTAACTAAAACAGATACATTTTCCATCAAAAGTGAAAAAGTTCAATTTTCGTTTAAAAAATTCTTTAATTAAAAAATTATTCTCTATGAACTAGTTAAATTTTCAATGAAAGGGACTCACTTTTAATTAAAACGCTGAATCTTCCACTGAAATAATTAAATATTAAGTTAAAAACAAATTCTCAACCAAAAAAAAAAAGATTTTTCAACAAAATAGTTAAATATTCTACAAAAACAATGAGTTTTTAGCCAAAAAGATCAATTTTGTACCGAAAGAAAACAACAAATTATCAACAGAATTCATGAATTTTCAGAAAAATAGTTGAATTTTAAACTAAAGAAGATACATTTTTAATCAGAAGTGAAATACATAGTTATATATGTAATTTAAAAAAATTAATATTGTATGCAAAAAAAAAATTGTAACAAAATAGTTTTGGTTAAAGAGATAATTTTTTAAATAGAAAAAAAAAGAATTTTCAGTAAATACATCAATTTTCAAATAGATATTTGAATTATCAACTAAAAAGGAATAGTTTTTGATAAAAAATTGAATACTTAAACTTTTAAGAAAACAATTTATTTTTTACAAAAAAAAAATCTTTTTTTTAAATAGTTAAATTTCCAACGACACAGATGAATTATCAACTAAATTTATTGAAACAAATAAACAAAGAAGATCAAATCAGTAGTTGAACTTTAAACTTAGAAGATTCATTTTTTACCAAGAAATAAAATTTTTTAACAAAATACATCAATTTTCAACCAAATAGTTAAATTGAAAAAATTGTTCAATTCTAAACTAAAAAGATGAATTTTCAAGAAATGACCCTATAAAAAAAACAAGGACATTTCAAGAAATTGCATGAATTTTCAACTAAGAAAGAAAAATTTTCACTAAAAATGAACCATTTAAATTTTCAGTATAGAATATTGATGATTTACCAAAAAACGAATTTTCAAGAAAATAATTAAATTTTCAACTAAAATATAAATATTTAACTGAAAGTGGAATTCTTAAATCATAAGTTGAAGAAATTAATTTTTAGCAAAAAAAATACGCATTTTCAACAACATTGTTAAATTTTCAAATGAAGAAAAGTATTTTCAACCAAATTAGTTCAATTTTTAATTTAAAACAGAAGGTTGAAACTAAACACGTGAATTATCAACCAACAAAAAAAGACTAATAAAATTGTTAAATTTTCTACAAAACAGATTAATTTTCACCAAAAAGTGGAATTTTTTATCAAAACAATGAATTTCCATGAAAATGAAGAATCAAAATGTATTTTCAACTAAAATGATAACTTTGCACAACAAAAAATTAATTGTTAAAAAAGTGGTTGAATTTTTAAACCAAAAAGAATTTTCAACATAAAACGAAACAATTAATATTTCAAACAGTAAGACAAATTTCTAAGAAAATAAATTATTTTTTAACCGAATAGTTGAACTTTAAACTAAAAAAGCTGAATTTGCAAACAAAAATGGAATAGTCAAATTTTCAGTTAAAAAATTCAGCCAAAAAAACAACAATTAAAAAAAAAAGTTCAATTTTTAACCAGATATGATTTTTTAACTAAATAGTTAAATGCTCACCGAAATCAGATTAATATTCAACCAAACCTTTCAATTTTTATACATAAGATAAGATGTCTTTCAAAAGAGACGACTTTTTATATAATAAAAAAAATAATTTTCAACAGAATAGATCAATTTTCAACCATTGTTTAACAATTTTTTAGAGAGGGGAAAACATTTGTTCCACAAATCTGTGTTAGACGTCGGAAAAAACAAACGGTCCTTATACGCAGTTGTCATCCTCATGATTTAAAAATTTATTTTTTCAAATGAAAGGACAAATTACTTGCACATATTCTTGATTTGTGTCGATAAATAAGGTCAAAATTAATTAAAATCCCAAAACCAGAATTTTGATTAAATTGATCCTTCTAGTCTTCATTTGTAAGATAAATAAACCCTGAAAAATTATGAACTTTCGAAAAATATTAAATTTGAACACCTGAGATATCAGAGTTGTTAAACAAATTCATCAACTTTGTATTTTCTATAAAAATCAAGAAAAAAATAATAAATTTATCCATGTATTTAAAAAAAGTTAATTTAATCCAATGCTTTCGACTCAGCAATTTTTTTGAATTAGATGCGGAAAATATGTCCCCTCGTTGCAATTCTGCCAGGAAATATGAAAATGTAATATCCTGGGAAATAGCATGACGCGGAGAATTTGCTAGAGGAAAGGCCGAATGTTGCCAAAACCGGCGTTTGGAGCGAATTAAAATTATTGTCAGTGAACTTCCGTTGTCCAATATACTCACAAATATACAAACACATGCATACATAAATATACTTTATAAGTACGAAAATCGGTTCTGAACAGTTGCCAGTTTACTGCAATACGAATGTGTGAATTTCTAAATAAATATGCAAGAGTGTATCTATGAAAATTATTGCACATATATACAAATTCACGCTTTGGCGCTGGAACTAAGATATCGGAACCCTTGCATTTTGATCAACGACCGTTGCTTTAATAGCATGGATTCCGAGATCTTAATTCTTGCGCCGAAGCGTGAATAAAATCAAGGTGCAGTTCAATGAATTAATCTCATGAAATTTCTCTCCATGTAGAGAAACACATAAGAGTATAAGGTCTACGGCCATCATCGAGGTCATTATGTATAATGATCATTATATTGAAAAGTGTCATAATATTCTTGGTAATAAAAAATATGTATTGAAATTTAAAAAGATCGTACCAAGCTAGCCATGCTTTATTGCATTGCACAAACTCATAAGTCAGGTATTCCAATAAAACCAGTTATTGCTTTCAATGATGGCCCACGTTACAATCTTTAAAAATTTTTAGCTAAACCTATTCAAAATATTTTAGAAAAATCATAATTTTCCATTAAATACAGCTGGCATTTTAAAAATAAAATGTATTATTAGAAATAATCATAAAATCATTTCACTATGAATTAAGTCAATGTAGACAAGCAATTCTCACACTCTCATAATTAATTGTACTAATACATATACTGTTCAAAAAGAATTGATTGATCTTATTTAAGATTCTCTTAAAAAGAATTATTTTAATTCCGTCATTTCTAACAATTCTAAAATGCTATTTTGGCTATTCTCCTAGGTTTCATGGCGTTGGAAACACTCGTAAGACAGCTATTCCAAATAGAAAAGTTATTCCTTTCTATAATGGTCCACGTTACAATATTTAAACATTTTTAGCCAAACCTATTCGAAACATTTTAGGAAAAACATAATTTTTCATTATATACAGCTGGCATCTTAAAAATAAAATTAGGTATTAGAAACAATCATAAAATCATTTTATTAGGCATTAAGTCAATGTAGACAAGCAATCCTCACACTCTTATGATTAATTCCACCAATACACATAGTGCTAAAAAAGAATTAATTGATCTTATTTAAGATTTTCCTAAAAAGAATTATTTTAACGCTGCCATTGCTTAGAATGCTAAAATGCTATTTTGGTTATTTTCCTAGGTTTAATGCCGTTGCAAACACTCATAAGACAGCTATTCCGAATAGAAAAGTTATTGCTTTCTATAATGGTCCACGTTACAAGATTTAGAAAAATTTAGCTAAACTTAATCAAAACATTTTACGAACAACAGCATTTTTGATAAAAGACAGTTGGCATCTTGAACTTTAGATTGATTATTCCACACAATCATAAAATCATTTCGTAATAAATTGAGTTAATATACACAAGGAATCCTCACACTCTTGTGATGAATTGCTACAATGATAATTTTGTTAAATAAGAATAAAACAATCTCATCTAAAATTCTTCTAAAAGGAATAATTTAAATTCTGATATTGCTAGGATGTTAGTATGCCATTATGGCGACCCTCCTAGGCTTTATTGCATTGCAAAAACTCATAATCCAAATATTCCAATAACACCAGCTATTGCATTTAATGACGCTACACATAACAATCTTTCAAAACTTTTAGCTAAACATATTTAAAACATTTTAGCAAAAACATAATTTTCCATTACATACAGCTGGCACTTTTAAAAATAAAATTAATTATTCCAAACAATTATAAAATCATTTCATTAAACATTGAGTTAATGTAGACAAGCAATCCTCACACTTTTATGATTAATTGCACTCATTCAAATAGTGTTCAAAAAGAATTGATTGATCTTATTTAAGATTATCATAAAAAGAATTATTTTAACTCTGGCATTGCTTTGAATGCTAAAATGCTACTTTGGTTATTCTCCTAGGTTTTATGGCGTTGCAAACATTTATAAGACAGATATCTAAAAAAGACAAAAATTATTGCTTTCTATAATGGTCCACGTTACAACCTTTCAAATTTTTTAGCTAAGCCTAACCAAAACATTTTATGAAAAAGAGAATGTTTCATTCCATATAGTTGGAATTTTAATGATGAAATTGATTATTACAAACAATGATGAAATAATTTCCTTGGATATTGAGTGAATATAGATAAACAATCCTGACATTCTTATGATTAATTGCACCAATACTAATAGTGTTGAAAAAGAATAGAATTATCTTATTTAAGACTCTCCAAAAAAATAACTTGAACTCTAATATTGCCAGGCATTTAAAATACCATTAAAACAATTCTCCTAGGCTTTTGGTATTAAAAAAATTTATAAGTCAGATATTCCAATAAGACCAGTTATTGCTTTCTATGGTGCTCCACATTTAGGATCTTTCAAAATTTTTGGCTAAACTAATTCAGAACATTTTAAGCAAAGCTTTCTATGATGCTCGACATTACAATTTTCAACATTTTTAGCTAAACCTATTCAAGCTACTTTAGGAACAACAGAATTTCTGATAAAAGACATCTGGCATTTTAAAAATAAAATTCATTATTCCAAATAATCATTAAAAAATTTAATTAGACATTTAGTCAATGTAGATAAGCAATCCTCAAACTTTTATAACTAATTGTACCAATACTAATAGTGTTCAAAAAGAATTGAATGATCTGATTTAGGATTCTCAAAAAAAAAATCATTTTAAATCTGATCTTTCTTAAGATGCTAAAATGTCCTTAACAATTGTCGAAGGTGTCATGGCTTTGCAAAAACTGATAAACCAAATATTCGAAAAAGACA
>NC_046664.1:21872723-21930391 GCF_010883055.1 Belonocnema kinseyi
CATAAAATCATTTCCTTAGACAATGAGTCAATGTAGAGAAGCAATCTTCACAATCTTATGATTAATTGCACTAATACAAATAGTTTTCAAAAAGAATTAAATAATTTCATCCAAGATTCTCCTAAAGAGAATTATTTAAACTCTGATATTGTTAGGATGTTAGAATGCTATTCTGGCAATTCTTTTAGGCTTTATGGCATGTCAACAACTCATAAGCCAGAAATTTCAATAAGATTAGCTGTTGCATTTTATGATGCTCCACATTAAAATCTTTCAAAATTCTTGGCTAGAGCTATTTAAAACATTTTAGGAAAAACAGAATTTTTAATTAAATATATCTAGCATTTTAAAAATAAAATAGATTATTCCAAGCAATCATAAAATAATTGCATTGAACGTTGAGTCAATGTAGACAAGAAATCCTGACACTCTTATGATTGATTTCACTAATATAAAATGGTCTTCAAAAATAATTAAATGCTCTCATTCAAGATTCTCCTAAAAATAATTTTTTAAACTCTGATATTGCAAGGATACTAGAATGCCATCATGGCAATTCTCCTAAGCTTCATGGTATTGAAAAAACTCATAAGCTAGATATTCCAATAAGCCAGATATTCCATTCTGTGTTGCTGCACCTTACAATATTTAAAAATTTTTAGCTAAACCTATTCAAAATATTTAGAGGGAAGACATTTTTTATTAAAGATAGCTTGAATTTAAAAAATAAAATTGATTATTCCAAACAATCATAGTCATACCATTAGACAATTAGACAATGTAAAAAAGAAGACCTCACACTTTTATGACTTATTGCACCAATACTAATAATGTTCAAAAAGAACTTAATGATCTCATTTATGATTCTCCAAAAAGAATCATTTTAACTCTGATATTGCTAAGATGCTAAAATGTAATACTAGAAATTCTCCTAGGTTTTATGGCTTTATAAAAACTCATAAGCCAGATGACCCAATTTGTTGCTTTCTATGATGCTCCGCATTAAAATATTTCAACATTTTTGGCTAAACTTATTCAAAAAATTTTAGGAATAACAGAATTAATTTTTAATGGCAGCTGGCATTTTTAAAATAAGATTCATTATTCCAAACAATCGTAAAATAATTCCCTTAGACATTGAGTCTAATACTAATAGTGTTCAAAAAGAATTGAATCAACTCATTTATGATTCTCCTAAAAAGAATCATTATAACTCTGTTATTGCTTAGAATTCTAAAATCCCATTATGGCAAACGGCAATTCTTCTAGGCCTTATGGCTTTGCAAAAACTCATAAAACAGATATTCCAAAAAGACAAGTTATTGATTTCTATGATGACCAACGTTACACTCCATCAAAATTTTTAGGTAAACCTATTCAAAACAAAAAATTAATTATTCCAGGGGATCATAAAACCATTTTCTTAGACAATAAGTCAATGCAGACAAGCAATTCTCACACTCTTATGAATAATTGCACCAATACTAATAGCATTTAACAAGGAATGAATTAATTCATTTAAGATTCTTATAAAAACAATAAATTTAAGTTTGATATTCCTCAGAATGCTAAAATGCCATTATGGCAATTCTCCTAGACTGGCCTTGTAAAAACTCATAAACCTAATATCCCAATAAGTCCAGGTATTGCTTTCTATGATACTCCACATTACAATCTCTCACAATTTTTAGCTAATCCTATTCAAAACATTTTTAAAAAAAGAGCATTTTTTACTTAAGACAGCTGGTATTTTAAAAATAAAAATGATTATTTCGCAGAATGATAACATCATTTCCTTAGACACTGAGTCAATGTAAAGAAGCAATCCTCAGAATCGTATGATTAATTTCACCAATACAAATTGTGTTCAAAAAGTATGTTATGATCTGATTTAAGATTTTCCTAAAAATAATCATTTCAACTGTGATATGGTTTAAGATGCGAAAAATTCCAGTATGGCATTTCTTCAAGGTTTTATGGATTTGCAGAAACTCATAAAACAGATACTCCAACAAAATTTTTATCTACACATATTAAAAATTTTTTAGGAAAACTATAATTTTTCCTTGAAGCCAGCTAGCATTTTGAGTATACGATTTGTAAGGTCATTATTTCAAAAAATCATAAAAGAATTTCATGAGACATTGAGTCAAGGTTTACAAGCATTCTTATGATTGCGTACAAAAGAACTGAAATGAGATCTCTCAGACATACTAATATCCCAAACACGAAATTTAGAAACTAAATTCTGTTTTAGAAATTCTTAATATAAATTATACATTTTATAAACGAACGTGTGGTATTTCTATACGATCTCCTATATTAATAACTGTTGCCAACTTGATTCTTGAACGAATTGAACAAAAAACTCTTGCCAAAATTACTTAAGATGTCGCTCTAATTTCTCGCTATGTTAATAATATTTTCTCCTGTGACTATGTGATGATCAAATTTATGATATTGTTACTAGATTAAACAATTAACAGCCCAAACTTAATTTTAAAGTTGAAGTTGAAAAAAGAAATCCATTAAATTTCTTAGATCTAGCATCAGAAAGGATGAAGGTGTCAGCACAAACTCAATATAAATGCAAAATAAATACAATGTTCATGTAATCAATAACATGAATGATAGAGCTTTTAACTTATCACATAACAGTTTTCTAAATGCTTTTATTATGACCAAAAAGTATAATTAATAAAGAAACGAGATGAATTCCGAACTAAAAATATGGCTTTTCAACAACAAGAACAAACTTACAACCGAAAATAGTTGGATTTTCTGTTTGGGTTCTATTCATTCACTTCGCACTTCAGTGGAAAAGAAGGGAAATTGAGAAAATTACTTGAAACCTAACGTTTTTATTTAAAGATTATTTAAGTTAAACATTCATAATTTCTTTGGTTGAAAATTAATTTTTATTAACTAAAAATTTCAAATATCTATTTTTAGATTTAAATTTATATTTTCTTGTAAAAATTCAACTATTTTGTATATAACTTGTCTTCTGTAGCTTCAAATGCACCATATTAGTACCAACTTAAAAAAAATCGAAAATACATAAAACGATGGCCTTTTTAAGAAAATTGAGTTTAAAGATTTTCAGAGAAACCACCGCCATTTTATCCATTTTAATTTTTTTTTTTAATTTTCTGCCTTTCTGTTTAAACCGCTTTGAAAAACAGCATATTTTGTCCGAAAACGATTTTCCTCACAAGCGATTGTTTTTTAATCTTTTGAATTTATGTTTATGATTCTTAAAAAATGAATCAAAACTTTATAAAAAAAAGGAGAAAGTAGTAAAATCGGGGCCAAAATTTTCCTTTTAAAGTCTTTCATTGGAATTTTTTAATTTGTGATAAAAAGAAGCATTGGGTAAAAAAGGGAACCGACTGAGTAGATAGGAAGGATCACTTAGATACCGAAATTCGTACTTTATCGACTTCGAGAACATTCTGCAGCTGAAGTGGTTCGTATCCATTCTAAAGTTCTATAATGTTCTCGAAGTATCCCTATGATGTCACAAAATGATATTGCGCAAATTCAAAAGAGATGAATTTGCGTGAACAACTTAAAGTTTATTTATTTTCTCAATTAAGCATTTCGCGTAAACCTTTTCAAAGTTACATTTTTATTTGTACTTGCATTTTTCACCGAGTTGAAGTTGTTTACGCCAAATCGTCTCTCACAATTGCACAATATCATGTTGAGATGAAACCCTTGAATCTATTCTGAACTGCACTTTTTCTCCCGTCCTACCAACAATAAAGCAAAAAAGGGGAAGAGTGGCAAAATTGCATCAAAATTTTCGCTCTTAAGTGTTTCAAGGGGATTTTTCAAATTTTTGATAAAAAGTGGGATTGGTTAAAAACGAGAACCGACTATAGTAGGTAGGAAGGGCCTCGGAATGGCTAAGGTTCTCGAATGTTCTTGTAGGATCCCTATCACGTCACAAAATGATATTGCGCAATTGCAAGAGATACATTTGCGTAAACAACTTAAAGTTTATTTATTATCTCACTTGAGAATTTCGCTTAAACATTTTCAAGGTTAAATTAGTTTTTGCCTTGCATTTTTCACTGCGTTGAAGTTGTTTACGCAAATTCATCTCTCACAATTGCACATGAACATGTTCAGATGAAACCCTTGAATCTAATCTGAACAGCAGTTTTTCTTCCATTCTATCAACAACAAAGCCAAAAAGCTAGTCTTTTTCCTGTCCATTCAAGTGAATTTATTGACAGAGTCTAGCCAAGCCACGAAAGAGATTGTAAATCGCTGACCTAGGGGAAGGTAAATTAAAGAGGGTTGTTACTGGGATGTTTAATTGACAGGGGTTGCAGAAAGGGTCGTATGGTGTAGATGGCCTATGGACTTCGATGAGGTGCATTCGTTACCTAGAAAGTAAATCTCGAAACAAAAAGAGAAAGACACCAAACCGAGCTTAAGGGAGAGAGTCTGGCTGAGAATGGGAGAGGGTAAATGGGAAAATGTAATGAAGACGAATAAAGGCAATGCAGTGGCGCACTGCCAAGGGTGAGGAAAATGTTCTTCTTTGCCCCTTGCATGGGGGACGAAAATACCAAAATTGTCAAGAGGGTTGGTCGGTTTTCTTTGCTCTGCTCTGATCTGATCTCGTCTGATCTTACCCTCCACCGTTTAGATAGAGCATAAAGCCTCTAACTTTAAGACCCGGCAAGGTGGACTCGGAATGATAAAGAGTCGAGTTTATGAATACGTTATAAGATTTTAAATAATTTTCAAAAGTTTGTAATCGAAGCTTCTTCTTATAAAAGAGTTTTGAACTTCCTTTTTATTTAATATTAATTTTTGTTTAATACAATGCAAAAAATATAGGCATGGAATTCAGGGCCTAAAATGTTTCAAATTATGGACTGCAGACTTTTTGTATGTCGAATCTAAGCAGGAGACAAAGAAATATTTTCTAAACTGTATAAATAATAGGCATAAGGGGCCAAAATGCTCTAAAAACAAAGGAATTAGTAAGGAGATTTTTCAAGAAAATAAGGGAATATATTATTTCAAGTAAAATTAATATGATTAATATATTTAATTCAACTCGAAATGCTTTAAATTTTTAACATTTCAAACAGAAATATTGTATTTTTTACTACCAATTTTGTACGATGTAGATTTTTTTACTAAAAATATGAATTTTTAATAAAATACATGAATTTCCAACTTTTTGAAAAATTTCTGAAAAAATAGTTTTCTCAAACAAAGAGATGAATCTTTAACCAAAAAATAATTTTTAAGATTGTATTTTAGCCAAAAAATATGAACTCTAAAAAATGTAATAATTTAATTTAAAAAAAAAATAATAACCAAACAGTTGCGCTGTTAATAACAAAAAAATGAAATTGCTACCACAAGAGATGAGCTAAGTTTTCAAGCAGAAAATATAATTTTTTACAAATTAATAATAGAATTTTTAACCAGAAACATGAGTTTTTAACCAATAAGATTTATTTTTTACTAAAAGAGACACATTTTCAACGAAATGGTTGAATTTTCAACTAAACGAGATACATTTTTTACCAAAAATAAAAAAAAACCTATTTTTATTTTAAACAAAAACAAACAAACAATTCTATATGAATTTTCTATAAATAAAAAAAATATAAGCACTGTGAATTAAATAAACACGAAACCTTAATAAATATAAAGTTAGAAAAAAATGTGTTAATAACAATACGTATTTAGTTCTATAGCGTACAATTTGAAAAATTCATCAGGACCCAAAATGCATTTTTGACTTAAATTTTGACAGTTTAATTTTTTTTAAGACATCTCTGTTTGCAGAAATTTAATGAAACAAATTAATTTTATTTTAAAAAATTCAGATTTTTAGGTTAAAAATGTAACTGTTTTGTAGGAAATTCGTATTTTCGAATAGAAAATTTAACAATATAGTAACTAGAAAGTCAATGATTTTATTCTTGGTTTAAAATTCATCTTTTTTAGTTGAAAATTCAACTATTTGGTTTTAAATTAATGTAATTTGTTAAAAAATCGCTTTTTTGTTAAAAATTATTCCTCTTCGTTGAAAATTTATGTATTATGTTGAAAATGCATCTTTTTTGTATAAAATTTGGATTTTTGCTAAAATGAAACAATTTGATTGATAATTAATCTGTTTAAGTTGAAAATTCAAGTATTTTGGTCAAAATTAATCATTTTAGATTGAGAATTCAACTTCTTGGTTGTAAGTTGAACTACTTTCTTTAAAATTCATTTCTCTTGTTCAAGATTCATAATTTTAGTAGAAAATTGTTCTCTTTGGTTGAAAATTGAACTAATTTGTCGATAAGTTTTTTTTTAGGTTAAAAGTTCATTTTTAAACTAAAAATTTAACTTTTCAGATGAGAATTAACTTTTTTGTTGAAACTTCATACTCTTTTAATTGCAAATTCAACTTTTTTTTATAGAAAATTCGTTTGTTTTCTCTTGAAAATTCAATAATTTTATAGAAAATAGTACTATTTGTGAACAAATTTAACGGTTTTATAGAAAATTCACTATTTCATTTTTTGCTAAAAATTGATATTTTTAAATTAAAAATCGCCAGAAAATTATGCACTTTTTTTCATTATGCACTTTGTCGAAAAATCGTATTTATTTATAAAATTAAGCTTCTTTGTTGATAATTGAAACATTTGAGCTAATAATATGGACATTTTTTTTCTATTTTCCTTGAGAGTTTATCTTTTTGAGTAAAATATTATTTTCCTTGGTTGAAAGTTGTTTTTTGTAAAAAATTTAATTATTCAATCCAAAATTTAAAAGGTCTTATAGAAAAATCGTAGGTTTAGCTCTAAAATTGAGCATTTTGGATAAACTTTTATTTCACTATTAACTTAACAATCTTTTTTGTATAAGAATTTAACTATTTTCTTTGAAGTTCGTATATTTTAATTCAATTAAACTGTTTTTTATTTAAAATAAAAATATTTTCCTGGGTAAAACATCAAATATTTCTATTCAAGGTTTACAATTTTTTAATTCATAAAAAGCAGTAAGTTTTCAACAAACCCCACTCTTTCCAAACCATCCTACTTTGTTTTTGGAAGAGCTTTAACTAAATTCACGAAAAAAAAATCATAAGCAAAAATTACGTAATATAGAGAGAGGGCGGTTCAAAACTTACGGACGATCATCATTTGTTTTAAACAAATAAATTATAAATTAATTATAATTATTTATGATTTTTTCCATTGAAGTAAACTTACCCTCTATTCTATGGTATATGAAGAACCTAATGCCCCAACTTTGAAAGCCGGCATGGCAAGGTGGACCCGGAATGATAAACAGCCGAGTTGGAAGCTAAAGCGGCATAAGGGAAAAGTAAATTGCTCCGAATTGGAAGGTGCTGCAAGCCTGGAGGGGGCGTAGTAAATCGTCTTAAGGAGGTGGAAAATTGTAGCCATGGGGTAGCGCTGGTAGCGACTAGCGAGCGGAACCGTGGTGAATCAGAGCGCCGAATTGTGCGATGATTCGACGAGTGCCAAATTGGAGAAGAAAAACGACCCAATATAGATATACACCCTTCCTCACTACCCTCACGTAGGATTCAACTATTTACTTCATCAAAAGATAATTTTCAGAATTTGGATTTTGAGAAAAGCACAATCATTGAGTATTTATAATACAATAGGATGGGATCACGCGATAATTATTTTTTTTTTTTTTTTATTTAAAGATTTCCGGAATTGTGTACCTCGACTTCAACTCGTGATTTGGCTTCAGAAACTTGTGAAAAGCTTCTGAAAACTAGAGAACGCAATCTTTAAAATATTATCTTTAATTTGAGCTAATAAAGCTTTAAAAGTCTTGATGGGTTCCAGAGATATTACTGAAAATGTTCACTGCTATCTGTGTTGAGTCTCAGACGGCGTTGGCTGACACTGTCGACTGACGCTGTTGGTTGACATTTTCGACTGACGCTGTTGGGAGACACTATCGGCTGACGCTGTTGACTGTCACTGTCGACTGACGCTGTCGACTGACGCTGTTGAAAGACAATGTCGGCTGTTACTGTCGACTGACTCTGTTGACTCACGCCGTCGACTGACGCTGTTGGCTGACACTGTCAACTGTCGCGGTTGGCTGCCCCTGTCAACTGACACTGACGTCTGACACAGTCTAATGACGCTGTCGGCTGAGACATTCGGCTGACACTGACGGCTGACGCTGTCGGCCGACGCTATCAGTTGACACTGTCGACTGACGCTGTGGGCTGACGCTGATGGCTGACAGTGACAGCTGACAGCGTTGATCGCCGACTCAAAGTCGCTGCCGACATATCTAAACATTTTTAGCTATATCTCATGAAACCCTGCAGATTTTTGAAGTGTTACTGGCTTACGTTACAGATAAGATTTCAAAGATTTCATCCTGTGAATCTAGGATTATCAATACATCATTCCTAGTTCATGCCACGAGTTGAAGTCGAGGTACAAAATTGAAGAAATTCTTGATTTTTTTCAACTTCTCAAAGGATATTTAGCCCTTGGACTTACTCAAGAGACAAAAAATATTGTAAATAGTATCACAAATTTAAAGTCTTTAAAACTATAAATTGTCGAAATTCCTATTTATTTATCCAATAAGAAAATCCAACTATTTTTCGTTAAAAGTTTATTTTTCTCAAATGAAAAGTGCTGCATAAAATTTTTCGTTAAGAAATAAACTTATCTATTTAAAAGTTGTATTATTTGTATCAAAATTGAATTCTTCTGTTTAGAATTCAACAATTTTGTTTTAAAAAAGTAATACTTTTTGGCTGAAATTCAACTGCTTCGTTACAAATTCATCCTCTTGGCTTAATAATTGAACAATTTGAATGAAATTTTGTATCTTTCTTGACTAACAAAATTTTGTTTTTATTACAAATTTAACTGCATATTTCGTTTATCTTTTTGGTTTGGAAATTTCCGGTTTGAAAATTCACATGCTTTATAGAAATATTGTATTTCCGGCTCAAAAATTAAATAGTTTGACAGCAAGTTTCACTATATTGTTGAAAACCTATGTATTTTCTTAAAAATTCGTCTTAATTATTCAAATCCAACTGTTTCTTACTATAAACTAAATTTTTGTTCTGAAGAAATATCAACTATTAAATTTTTCGTTAAAAAATTTATCTTTTTAGATTGAAAATTCAACTCCTTGGTCAAAAGTTGAACTAGCTTCTGACAAGATCTGAATTTTTATTTTTATATTCATAATTTAAGTTAAAATTTTGATTTTTTTTCAAATTTATTTTTTAAACTTAAAATTTAATTATTTTCTTCAAAATTCAACTTTTTTGTAGAAAATTTATATTTTCGGCTTACAGATTAAACAATTTGGTATAAAATTCAACTATGTTGCACAAAATTAAACAAAGTTTTTAGAAAATTCGTTTTTTATTGAAAACTAATTCTCAATACAAATTTAAGTACACCATTATTTTTTAAGTCTAACATTATTTCCAACCCAGTTATCTTATTTTAAAGTTATCAGTGATGTTTTAAACACTTCTTATAAGCTTTTTTCGACCAAAATAGTAGATTTTTCAACACAAAAAAAAAATTTTAACCAAAAAGGGTATATTTTTTCATAAATTTTTTTAAATAATACAATAAAGTTAATTGTGAAACATAACTTTTCACACAAAAAAAACGTTAAAAAAAGGGTCCACTGATTTTAAAAAAAATATATATTTTTTTAAATTGACTTGAAAAGTAATTTGGTTTTTTTTACTTACAGAAATGCTTGATAAAAGACGTAGACAAAAAAAACTCACCTGAAACAAACAAAGAAAATAACATCATTAGATATAAGTAATATAAAAATCAAAATAATAAGGCTTTTCCTTTGATTCTAAATTTCAATTTAATTTCTGTTCAGGATATTTTTATTGTTAAATATTAGAGAAGTTTTTAATATTATTCCGTCAGTAGTAAACAAGGAAAAACTTAAAAACACGAACTAAAATAAAGAATCCCGTCCCTTTAAACTCAGTTAAAATGCTAAACGAAATGGTAAAAATTAGAAAATTCCCTCTTAAACTTCAGAAATTAAAATTAAATACCTGAATTTTCATTATTTCAATTGAAGAAAAATGTTATGATAAAAAATTTCCCACTTTCGATCCAAAAAAAGATTTAAATAAAAAAGTCTTTCCTTTCGTAATGAAAAGAATTTTTTAAATACAAAATCGGCCCCAATGCAGCTCCATTGAAATATTCATTAAAATCTTTCGAATAAAAAAATTCGTTCTCTAATTCACAAAAAAATGGAAACCAAACTTTCCTTCTTTCAAACTCAACAAAAATGCTAAAACTTTCTTCGTTTAGTCCAGACAAAAATTAAAAATTAAACAGATGGCGTCCAGAACACGTCACAAAAAGATATTGCACAATTGTGAGAAACAAACTTGCGTAGACAACTTCAAGGTTATTTGTTATCTCAATTAAGAACATTGAAGTTGTTTACGCAAATTCGTCTCTCACAATTGCGCGATGCCATTTTCTAACGTCATCGGTATTTAGCATCCGTACTAAGCGCGGACACGAACCACTTCATCTGCGAAAGGCTCTAGATGTCGGTAAGGTAGGAATTTCATTAAGAAACGCTGTGGCCCATCTACTAGCGACTTTTCTTTAGAAAACCAGACTGAAACTTGTTTCATACTTTTTTCTATACGATATATCGTTTCTAAGAAATTTTTTTTTATTTTTATCGTGGAGACCTCGTGGCAAATCAATACTTATAATAACTTCCTTTTCAATAGGAAATCTCCCCGATTTTTCTCTAGTAGAGTAGGAAGCTGATAAAAAATGTTAGCACTCGATACGTCAAGGGAAAAAAAACGTTTACTCTGACAATAAAACATAAAGTGTGTGCAGGAACCACGCTGACAGCGAATTGCGTTTTCCTCGGATTTTTCTTTTTCAAAGCCCTCAAGGCAAACTAATTTTACTAATTCAACGTCCGGGAGTTGAAAGTTCTCCCTCGTATTCCGAATATTTGACTAAGGCTCTATGGAACGATTATTTGTCTACGCGCTCGAGCGTCGGACGACTTTCATGAAAAGTAAGATAGTGAAAATAAAGAGAACGAAAAAGAGGGAAAATTATTTGTAGCAAATACTAGCCTAAAACCAAAATGGTTTTCATCTACAGCCGAGAAAAGTACCTGTCTAGTTCCGCTGGAATTCGTGTAGAACTGGGTTCGAATCCCAGCTGAGTCATAGATGATTTTTTTTAAACTAGAGATTTAAACCATTTTTGACTTAAACCAGAAGATTACATTTTTATTCTATCAACAAAAAAACTATTTCGTTCCTTTTTCGACAATATAAAAACATAGTATTGTTTAGTTGATAGAAATCAGACTAACTGCGAAATTCTTGGAAATAAAAAATAAATAAAAAGACCGAATTTAGACAACGCATTTTTAAATGCCCCAATTCAAATAAAAAATAAAAGTAAAAGAATGATTTTACTGAAAAAAATCTAGAGATGATAAAACATAGAAGAAAGGCCAAAAAATTTGTTGTAACAAAATATATTGATTTCTAACTAAAAAAATACATATTTTTAAATCAAAATGGAATACTTAAATTTTAAGCCAAGGAATGAATTTTCTTCAAAAAAATGAATTTTCAACAAAATGTATAAACTTTCAACTTTCAACTTCATATAAAGTTTCTACCAAAAATGAAAATAGTTACATTTTTATTTTTTTTTAATAATTTTGAACCAAACTAATTTTTAAAAAAATAAATTAGTTGAATTTTCAACCAAAAATAGAATTGTTAAATTTTCAGCTGAATAAATGAATTTTCAAACAAAAAAGTTGAATTTTCAATAAAATACATGAATTTTTATCCAGATAGTTGAATTCCCACCTAACAACGATAAATGTTCAACCAAAAATAGAACAGTTATATTACAAATTTAAAAACTTAATTTTCAATACAAAAATATTTTAAGATAAAAAAACAGTTAAATTGTTAACCAAAATGGAATTGTTAAAATTGCAGCCAACTAAAATAAAAATTCTGTAAAAAAAAAGTTTTCAACCAAATAGCTGAATCTTCGACTTAAAAATATTAATTTTTAACTAAAAATGAAATAATAATATTTCGATTTTAAAACTAAGCAATGCATTTTAAACAAAAAGGGTTTTTCATTTTAATAACAATAATTGAAGCAATTAGTTTCTAACGAAAAAGGGGAATTTTTATCTAACAAAACCAATTTTCTATAAATGAATTTTCAAATAAACTGGTAAATACATAAACAAAAAATGAATTTACAACCGAAATGATTACTTTTCTTCCTAAGTAAGCGAATTGTCAATAAAATAAATAAATTATCAAGTAAAAAAGAAGAACTTTCAACTATAAATGGAATAGTTAAATTTCTGGTAAAAAAATTTATTTTCAACAACAAAAAGCAATCAAATGTCAACAAATAAAAAAGACAAGTTTATATCCAAATAGTTTAATTCTCAAAGAAAACAAATGAACATGAAATAGTTGAAGTTTTAGTTGAAGAATTTAATTCTTAAACAAATCAAGGATCGTTTCGGTGTTCATGCGAAAAATTATTCAAGACAATATTCTGGATGTTGACATTTTTTGTATTGTCTTAAAAAGGGTGTTGGTTAAACAACGAAAAGTTGATAGGCTTTTGTAAGTTTTTTTTTCAAATTGTAAGTTTGAAAAAAGCCAGAAAAAAGAAGATTTAAATAATTCCTTCTTTTTTCTTTCTTCTTTTATTTATTTATTATTTTTTAATTTGAATTGAAGCATTCAAAACAGTCCTCTTCCAATTAGGTAGTTGTGATCTTTTTTCAAATGTAATTTCCTCAATTTTAAAACTAGTTTAGACATTAAAAAAAGTTCCTTCTATACTCTTCCATAGCAAGATAAAAAAATTTAATTAAAACGAGATATCTTTTTAGGATCTAACGAATATCTTCATCATGCTCATTGAGTCAAAGTGTAAAAAGAGAAAAAGGAGAAAACTTAAAAAATCCATTTCGTAAATTCGAAAGTGCAATCCTTTTACTGAGGTCTCGTTCGCCCCGTTTTTCCGCTTTACGAACCGGATATTTTTTTCTGGTGCAACACGTCGTCCAAGCTAAGCCTGGGTGTTTTCTCCACCGCCAAACTTCATCCCCCATGAATTCTTAAAGGTAATACCTCGTCGAGACGTAAAGGGGAAGCTTTCTAGCGTTTGCACTAACAATCTCTGGAGCTTTTTATTAAAGCACCTTCCTCATCCACGCCTTTCTCGTTGCATCCTCATAACGAAACGAGACCAGAAAAAAAGAGAAATAAACATTTCTCTTTTTTTTCTTCTTCAAAGAGTCTAACTCTGCCTTATTAAAAATACTTTAATAAACATTAAAGGACCAAGCTTCCAGAGTTTCCAATCTTTTTTTTTTGCTGAGAAAGAATAATCAATTTCAACTCTTATCTTAAGTGTAGAGAAATGTAGCAAAATGACGGATATTCAACATTTCAAATAAAAAAAATGTGTGCAATACAATAAATTAAATTTACTAAATACACCAGAAGGGCGTTTTAGTAACCCGCGCTTTAGTAATTCCTAGAACTTTTGGCCCACGCAGTTTCTTAGAAGAGCCGCAGTACGTGGGTACTCAGTTGAGTATATTGCGCGATGTTATGCACTCCAATTAGAAACGGGTCAGGCAGTCCTGACTGTTAACGTTTCGATTCCCCTGATTTAGTAACAAGGCCAGTGCGAGGCAACCCCCATAACTGTTACTAAACCGAGATTTTGGTATGATTTAATTTGAAACAAGGAAGATACATTTTAAAACAAAGAGATGAATTTTCAAGAAAGCAGTTTAACTCAGTAGTTGTTTTTTTTTTACCGAAAAGATCAATTTCCCATAAAAACGTTATAGTTGATATTTTAACCTAAAAGATTGTAATGTTAGATGAAACAAGTTGCATTCAACCAAACGACGACTTTTAAACAAAATAGTCCTTTTTTCAACCAAATAACGATATATAAATAACGCATATAAATTATCTATTAAAAAAGACAGTTTAAACAAAATACATGATATTTTAACCAAAAAAGTTTAATTTTCCCGAAATGAGTTGAATTTTCAATCAATACAGGTAAATTTTCAAAGAAACAAAAACAACTTTTTGTAAAAAATACAAAATTTCTACTAAAGAAATAAATTTTAAAATAAAAAACGTATTTTTCAGTCAAAAAAAGAATACAATTTTCACAACATTTTTGAATTTTCAATACAAAAGACGAATTTTCTAAAAAAAGTTGAATTTTCAGCAAAAAAGTTTATTTTCAATCAAATGAATTTTCAAACCAAAAAGAAAAATTTCCGTAAAATCAGTTGAATTTTTAACGAAGAAAGATTTTTAGTCAAGAGATAACAAAAATGTAACCGAACTGTTGAATTTTCAAGCTAAAATAATTAAATTTTCAATCAAATAATTAAAGCTTTTATCCAAGAAGATCATTTCTTAACCAAAAGTATAATAGCCAACTTTTTAACAAAAAAGAATTCACTGTCAACCAAAAATGATTTTTAAAGTAAAAAAATAAAAATGTCACAAATTTGTTGAATTTTTAACCCAAAAAGACAAATTTTCAACAAAAAAAGTTTTTAGTAAAGAAAAAAAATTTCAACCAAACTGTTGAAGTTTTAAGCCAAAAAAAGGAAATTTCTACAAAATAGTTGAATTTTCAACTAAAAAATATGAACTTTCCACAAAACGTTAATATTCAACCAAAAATTTGCATTTTTTACCAAATTAGTTGTACTTTCAAGCGGTAAAACTAAATTTTCAAACAATTAATAACATTTTTGAGTTTTCAATAAAAAATTTATTTTTCTACAGAATAGTTACATTTCCTGAAAGAAAAATTTTTTAACCCGAAAATACCAATTTTTAACAAAAAAGTTACTTTTCAACCAAATTGTGAAACTTCCCAATAAAAATACAAATTTTCCATGAATCAGTTGAATTTTGAACACCAAAACTAATAATTTCCCACTAAAAAAAGTTCATATTCAACCAGGTATTTAATGTTTTACCAAAGTAATTGCATTTTTATTTATAAAAACCGAATTTTCCATTAAAAATAATTACGTTTTAGCAAAATTGTTGAACTTTCAAACAAAAAATAATCATTTTTAAAAAGAACGTTAATTTTTTACCAAATTGTCAAAAGGAAAGTCAATTTTCAACCAAATTGTTGAATTTTTAAATAATAATACGAATTTTCTATAAAACAGTTGAGTTTTTAACTAGAAAATGTGAATTTTTAACAAGAAAAATTAATATTCAACTAAGTATTTAATGTTTTACGAAAGTATTTGAATTATCATGTTAAAAAATATAATATTTCTTTAAAAAAATTACATTTTAGTGAAATTATAGAATCTTCAACAACAAAATTAATTTTTACAAAATAGTTAAATTTTCTAGAGAAAAGTTGAAACTTAAACCCAAAAATGTCAATTTTCAAGATAAAAGTTCATTTTTATCCAAATTGTTGAATTTCCAAATGAAAATATGAATTTGGCATAAAAAAGTTTAATTTTTGCCCGAAAATATTAATTTTTCACTAAGAAGGTTAATATTCAACCAAGTATTTCATGTTTTACCCAAAGTAGTTGAATTTTCAAGCGCAAAAATAAAATTTTTCATTAATAATAAATACGTTTTAGCAACATTGTGGCATTTTCTACAGAAATTTTTCTTTTCGACAGAAAAATGAATGTTAAACCCGAAAATATTAATTTTTAACAAAAAAGTTCGATTTGAAAAAAATTGTTGAATTTGTAACCGAAAAATATTTATTTTTCACAAGAAAATTAATAATAAACGACTTGAATTTGTTTATCAAAGTAGTTGAATTTTCAAACTAAAAAACCGAATTTTTAACCCGAAATAATTACGTGTTCGCAACATTGTTGAATTTGCAACCAAGAAATAATAATGTGCATAAATAAAGTTGATTTTTGACCAAATTGTCAAAAGGAAAGTTAATTTTCAACCAAATTCTTCAATTTTCAAATAAAATGACGAAATTTCTACAAAACAGTGGATTTTTAAGCTAAAAATATAAATTTTTCATAAAAATGTTCATATTCAAGCAAACATTTAGTTTTTAACCAAATAAAGTTTTAACCCAAAACGATGAGTTTTTATCCACAAAGTCGATTTCTTAACAACAAGGATAACTTTCAAACAAAAATTTTAAATTTTCAAAAAAAGAATTAAATTTCCAATTAAGTAATAACATATTATTTTTAACGAGAAATAAGTAAATTCTCATCCAAAAGTAGAACAGAAAAGTGCACCAAACATAATTAACTTTTAACCAAAGCATTTTAGTAATATATAAACTGAAGACAAACATTGAATTTCATTTCTAATACTTTTAAAATACTATTTTACTAAATTGGAATTTTTTTAGAAATAAAGTTATTTTTCAACCCAAAAATTCTAGACCCTATTGAAAAATTGTTCTTTTCAATTTCTCATTAGATTATGAAAAAAACGTCAAATACGAGATTCAGATCTGTGAGGCAAATTTCTAACTAAAATTTACGATTGCTTCTGAGAATTCAGAGCAGTTTGAGTTGAGACCGCATTTTACGGAAACCACACTTTATTGAAGCAATTATTGTCCCGTTGGATTCCCGTATCATTTTTTTCGTGGGCGAATTTAAATTGTCGAGTCTTATCTCTTATCTTCCTCGAGATGGTATTTCAATTTATTTGAATTTTTTCTGCAAAATTCGTTAAATTGGATAAGATTTGAATTTATAGCCTCGGTATGAGGTAATTTAATTAAAATTCCAGTGGTAGACTGTATATAGGGAAATAGAACGAGATTTGCTACACCTTGTATTTTCTACAAAGCGACGAATCTCATCAATTAAGCAGTTAGTTAATGAAGGTGGTACTGTCGAGCTCATAATAGAGAATTTGCATGCATTTTTTGCAGTTTTATTTTAAATTTTATAATTTAAACATTTGATAATAGCGCTTATTATTTTATTTTAATTACTTATATCTTATTTAAAATTGATTAAAAATGCCAATTTGGAATACTACTCTTAAATGAGTAGGATTTTATTTTTACATTATATTTTATTTTTTGTTTATTTCATATTTTCTCTTTTATTTATTTTAATTAACAGGATTTTTATTGGAAAAAATTGATAGAATTAAAACAAAGATTTGTATATTATAATACACTAGGGTGGTCCAAAAATGCACTGAACAATTTTTTTAAATTTTTATGACGAAACCCCAAAAATTTGTTCGAATCCACAAAAAAAATAAATCCATTCTTTGTTTCTACAAAAAATATATATTTAGATTTGCCGCGATCAAGTAATAGTTCATCAATGCCAACAAGAGTGATTGTGTAAAAAATTGATCATTATTGTTAACAATATTCTTTTAGAAAAATGCTACAAAATTGCAGTTAAAAAAATCACTTTTAGTCAAATTTTTAATTAAGATAAGTTAAATAATTAATTAGAATCAAGAAAATTATTTGTTTAAGCAATTTATTATTATTAATAATATTATATTTGAATAATGCTAGAAATATGCAGTTTCTTTCTGAAATTTCTAGCTTTTTGTCCAATTTTCAATATGAGTGAAGTAATAATGAACTCAAAGTAACAAAAATAATTGGTTAAACAAATTAATATTGTTTATGACTATCTTCATCTAAAGCAATGTCTGATAGTTGCGGTTTTTTCGACAATTTTTAACTTTCTGTCCTTTTTCACTTAGAGACATAATAATTAATCAAAGTTAGCAAAAATGTTGTGTAAGCAATTTAATATTGTTTATAACTATCTTTTTACAGATAAGTGCTAAAAAGTTGTCGTTTTTTTTATAAAATCTTAAACTTTGCTTCGCCTGCTTAATTATTAAGAATTAATAAATAAACATTAGAGAAAACTAAATTTTAAATAATCTCTTTATTTTTGTGGTAAAGAGCGAAAATAATTCACTTAAAACAACAATACTATTTGAAAATTACTTTTTTTTGGTGTTTGTCTTATTATTTCTTCATAAATAAAAAGGCGATGAAAGTTAACGATTTTAGAAAAAACCACCACTTTCTAGCACTTATTTAAGAAAAGATAGTCAAAAACAATATTGAATTGTTTAAACAACTGTTTTGTTAATTTTCATTAATATTACTTCACTAAGTGAAATAAGAAATGTAAAAATTGCCGAAAAGCCGCAACTATCAGGTATTGATATTGATAAAGATAATCATAAACAATAATAATTTGTTTAAACAATTATTTTTGGTCAATCTAATTAATTATTAAGTCACGCCTAATGAAAAATAGACAAGCAGTTGAAAAGTTCAGAAAAATCCGCAACATTCTAGCAATTAAGCAAAGAGAATATTATGACCTTCCTATTATTTTATTATTGAGTTGTTTAAACACATTTTTATTAAATTAAATTCATTATTACTTCACTCCTATTAAAAATTGGACAAAAAGTGGAAATTTTTTGAAAAAATCGCGTTTTTCCAACTTTATTCTATGAGAAAATGGCTATAAACAATAATAAATTTTTTAAGCAATTTATGTGAACATCTAATTATTAGTAAGAAATTATCTGTTATGTGCCAAAAACAATTTGCGTTAAAAAACTGTAAAAAACGTGATAATTAGCGCTAAAAACTCGCAAAACCCATTTTTTCACTTATGGGGGTTTTTTGGGACCCTATAAAGCAGACTTATGGTGTTGATATTCAATTATTATTTTGAAAATTTACATTGTTGTTTTTTATTAAAAAATTAAAATTTTATCGTTGAAATATCTACTATTACATTATTCGTTAAGAATCTAAACTTTTGAACTTTTAAGCCAAAGGACGAATTTTCTATAAAACAAATAAATTTATAATGCAAAAATAATAATTTTTAAAAATAGTTAATTTTCTACCAAACCGTTGCATTAAAAAAAATAAAATTTCAAAACAAGAAAATGAGTTTTCGAAGGAAAAAGACTATTAATTAATTTCAACTAAAAAGATCAATTTTTACAAAAAAATTAAAGTTATATTTTAGGTTGAAAAAATTAACTTTGAACAGAAAAAACGAACTTCCAACAACTGTATAACTTTCAAGTCAGAGGGTGAATTTTCTATAAAACACTTGAATTTATAATCCAAAAACACCAATTTTCATTAAAAAAAGTTGTTTTTAGACCAAAACGTTACATTTTTAACAACAACAAAAAAGATAATTCTAAACAAAGAAGATGAATTTCCTAAAAAAAAGATGAATTGTAACTGAAATGATCAATTTTTATCAAAACATTTATAAGATACATTTTCTGTTAAAAACATTAATTTTTAACAAAAAAAAAGCGAATTTCGAACAGCTATTAAACTTTCAAGCTAGAGGACGAATTTTCTTTGAAACACTTGAATTTACAATCTAAAAATACTAACTTTCATCAAAAACTTTTAGGTTCAGAAAAATAATTTTGTACAAAAAAAAAATTCCAAACAAATATTTAAATGTTCAACTAAAGATATGTACAGTGAACCACAAAAAATTAATTTTTATTTCATTTTGGGCACTGTATGGTAATTTACCATATTTAACTGTGAAATTACCATACATGATTGAAAATGTCCATAAATTTCCGGACATATAGACATTTTTAATCGAAATTTGGTCAATTTATTGTAAGTTACCATAAATTACCTGCAATTTTACCATAAATTACCATTTTTTTATAAATTTCCGGAAATTTGGTAAAAATGTTTAAAATTGGTTTTTTGTGTAGCTTATGGTAATTTACCATATTTATCTGTAAAATTACCAAAAAAGATTGAAAATTTCCATAAATTTTCGGAGATTTATACACATTTTATATCGATTTTTGGTCCAATTTGAGGTAATTTACCATACATGACCTGTAATATTACCATAAACTACCAAAAATTTCGTAAATTTCCAGAAATTTTGTAAAGAAACTTTTTATTAAATTTTGGGTAGTTTATGATAATTTATCATATTTACCTATGAAATTACCATAAATTACCGTAAATTTACATTAATTTCCGAAAATTTAAACAGTTTCAATCGAATTTCGGGCAATTTATGGTAAGTTACTATAAATTACATAAAATATTACCATAAATTACCAACAATTTCATAAACTTCCGGAAATTTACAAAAAATTTAAAAATTTAATTTTGAGTAGCTTTTGGTAGGACATCATAAATTACCTGCAATATAACCATAAATTACAAAACATTTTTAAAATCCCGAAAATTCATTAAAATGGTTTTATTTGAATTTGGGGTAGTTTACAATCATTTACCATAAATTCCTGTAAAATGACTAGAAATGATCGGAAATTTCCATAAATTTTGAGGAAATGTATAGAAATTTTTAAATAGAATTTTTCGCAATTTATGTTAAGTTACTATAAATGAACTGTACAAAAAATTTTCGGAAATTTATAAAAATGTTTAAAATAGAATTTTTTGTAGTTTATGATAATTTACCATATTCACCTGTAAAACTACCATAAATGACCGAAAATTATTCAAAATATTGTGCTAGTTTATCGAATATTTTAGGGCAAAATATCTTCCTGACCATACAAAAACACTCTAACAATTTTAGAAAATTTACCTGATCTACGCGGCAAATTAAACATTAGTTTTGGAACGATTCCCTAGATTTAGTGGTAATCACTAAATTCTCCAAATTGTAGGGAATATTCCAAAACTTTGGTATAAGTTACCCTAAGTTTAGGGAAATTTCCCCCAAAATTGTAGGTATTATCTAATTTCCAAAATTTTAGGGAATTTTCCCCAATTTTTTAGTGAGTTATAGGAAATTTCAGGAAAATTACCCCAAATCTTGGGGAAAGTGGAGAAAAATCTCGAAATTTTTTACAGTGTAGTTTTAACGAATATTTCCAAAAACAGAGTGTTTATATCAACTGTGTTATACTTTGAAAAAAAAATATTTTACATACGTAAGTCGTGTTTGAACTTACAAACTTTTTCTTATGAAAACGAAAAAGTTGTAAGTTCAGGCTATTCTGAAAAGTGAAAAAATTATTGTTAAATATATTCTTAGTGTTTTAGAATAACAAAATTATTACGCTTTTTAAGATATTACCTCATTTGATAAGACCTCGCCGAAAAGTAAAACATAAGAATAACCCGACCAGAGCCCCACTAGCTCCCGACCAGAGCCTGAAGATTACCCGCACAGAAATTAGTGAACAAAAAGCCCCGACCAGCCCTTGACCAACCACCGATCAGACCCCGGCTGAAATTTTGACAAAAAAAAAGCCAAACTAGTCCCCGACTGGGTACTTTGTCAAAATTAAAAACCCGACTAGCCCCCGATTAGTGCCCGACTTGTAATAGAGCCAAATGGGGTTATTTCCACACGAGCTTTCACAAAGTAATTGAATTTTCAATTTAAAAAGATCAATTTTCAATAACCGGAATAGCTAAATATTCCATTTAAAAAATTAAATTTCAACCAAAAAGTAAAGGAATTTTCACACAAAGGGATGAATTTTTAATTAAAATTAGGAATCTCGAATAGGGCAACAGGAAATTTGCAACACCTCGTATTTTCTACAAAAGCGACAAACCTCATCAACCAGTTAGCTAATGAAGTTGACACTGTCGAGAACTGACTCATAATTGCAGAAATCTGGATGGTACAAGTGTCACAGATACCATAATAAATAGATGATAACAAGAGTGAAACTTTCTTGCTGGTTTGTACAATCCTGCCATAAATGGAAACTTGCTTCTAAATGGCGTCAGTCTTATAAACGTGACATAAAGCTCCTTTCACGCTAGCCACTGTAATTCGGACAAAGTGGGTTGATTATGCACGCATTCGCAACGAGAAAAACCATTAACTTGAGAAAAACTTTAAGCTTTGTCGGTGATATTTCTTGATTTATGACTCACATTCACGCTAACAACGCCTCAAGATCGTTTCTGATTTAAATTTCGTTTGAAATACTTCCTTTTTTGGACTCGTTAGCATTAAACACTTTTTTTCTTCATTTTTAGAGCTCATGGAAAGTAATCGCCGATCAGGTAAACCGACCATTACCGGAACAATTACGAAAAGCTAGCCCACATAAACACAATTTTAAAATAGTGAATTGGAATTTTTGATACAAAAACCGTTATAATAATAAGTGACTCATACATTATTTCATTTATTGGAATAAAAAATACATTAATAATGTATACAGTACACCTTCTCAATAATGCCGCTCTCAATAATGACGCTCTCAATAATGCCGCTCTCAGTAACGCCGCTCTCAATAATGTCGCTCTCAGTAATACCGTTAATCCTAATCCGAGCTCGAACTCTACCACGATATTGAACTTTCAAAACAAAATGACGAATTTTATATACAACACCGTTGAATACTTAAAGAAAAAATATGAAATTTTGTTTTAGAAAAGATAATTTTATACCAAAAAAAAAGACGAATTTACAACAAGGTACAAGAACTTTCAACCTAAAGGTTAAATTTTCAATAAATAAACTAGATTAATTTTCAACAAAAAAGAACGATTTTTTAAGAAAATAATTCAATTTGAACAAAACGTTGAATTTTTACTTAAAAAATAACTTTTCTCAACCAACCATGGAATAGGTAAATTTTTATAAACCAAAATAATTATTTCAACAAAAAAAGGAATTTTGAACGAAATAGTTTAATTTCCAAACAAAAAGATTAATTTTTTTACTAAAATTTTAATCGCACAACCAAAAAAATGTATTTTTGAGAAATTAGTTCACCTTTCAAACTTAGTTGTTAAATTTTTAACCAAAAAGACGAATTTTTATACAAGATTATTTTTCTACCGATAAAAAACGAATTATTAACAATATTCAAGAATTTTCAGCTAAACAAGATAAAGTTTTAAACATAAATATTCATTTATTACCAAAAAAGACGATTTTTCAATAAAATTACGAATTCTCAACCAAAAGTTAAATTTTTAAGCAAGAAATTTTTTTCAATTGTAAAGAAAGTAGTTTAACTTAAAACCCTAGTTGTTAAACTTTTAACCAAAAAATTATTTTTCAAACAAAAAAAGTTATTTTTTATCAAAACAAAACGAACTTTTGACAAAATAAAAAAATTCTAAATCATAAAGTTGAATTTTCATCTGAGAAAGATAAACTTTTAAACAAAAAGATTAATTCAGTACCAAAAAAGACGAATTTTTAATCAAATTCAAGAATTGTCAATCGAAATATTGAAATTTTCAAGAAAGAGATAAACAATTGTTTTGTTTTTAGGAGAGTAGTTCAACTTCAAAATCTACTTTTTTAATTTTTAACAAGAAAAAGACGAATTTTTAACCAAATTCAAGAATTCTCAAACAAAAATTTGAATTTTCAACAACAAAAAAAGATTAATTTTTAAACAGAAAGATTAATTTACTACTACAAAAGACAAATTTTTAATAAAATTCAATAACTCTCAACCAAACAGTTGAATTTTTAACTAAAACCCTAAATTTTTAGACAGAAAGATGAATTTTGTATCAGAAACATTATTCATTATCTGGAAACGTATACGAAAATGTTACCATTTATGTACTTTTAGAAAAAGAAATTTCTCTACATTCTAAACCAAAAAAAATGAGATGTTAACAAAATTGTTAAACTTTCTACAATTTACAATCATTTTTAACAAAAGCGATGAGATTTCAACTAAAAAAGATACATTTTTAGGTAAAAATGAATTATTTAAATTTTTAGTTAATGAAACTAATTTTCAACGGAAAAAAACATGAATGACAAAAAAATACGAATTTATCAAAAATGCATTATTTTAAAACCAAATAGTTGAATTTTCAACTAGATAAGATAGATTTACAACAAAAAATAGAAAAATTCAATTTTAGGTCACAAAAAATAATTTTCAAATCAAAAAAATACGAATTTTACGCAAAATAGTTCAATTGTTATATTTAACTTAAAAGCGTTAAATTAAATTTTTTGAATTTCGAATAAAGAAATAGATTTTAACAGACTTGTTTTTTTTTCTATAAATGTAGATTAATTTTTTACTAAAAAGTTGAATTTTCAAGAAAATACACAAATTTTCTACTTAAAAAGCTAATTTTTTGGCCAAAATTGAAATAGTTCAATTTTCAGTTAGGTAAATTATTTAACAAACAAAAATATTTTTTTCGACAAAATAGTTGAAAAATATTTTTATTGCCTATTCATAATATTCCGAATTATTTTGATTACTGTGAAATACAGATTAATATATTAGATTACCTAAATTTCTTCGAATTAATTGGATTACAAGGGGATTATGTGGATTACATGAATCACCGAAATTATTTCAAATTAATTAGATTAAGAATGGATTACTATGCAATAAAATTGGATGAATTTAGACGATATGTTGATTAAAGTGGATTACAAGTGGATTACGATATATTATAGGTAGATCACTTATAATACTTCAATTATTTTGTATTACAAGCGGATTATATTGTGGATTACCAGAAGTACTCCAAATAATCTGTATTACAATTGGATTACTCTGGATGAATAGTGGATTACTCTGGAGGAAAACTGGATTACTTCAGATAAAAACTGTATCACTCTGGATTATAAGTAGATTCATCTTGAAGGTTATCGATGATGTCATAAAATAATATTGCGCAATTGTGAGTAATGAACTTTGCGTAAATAAGTTCAAGATAATTTACTATCTCAATTAGTATCTGTATGAAAAAAACAAGAAAGCAGTAAGTCATCCTTGCTTTTCTCATAACTATACTAATTCAAATGATAAATAACCTTGAATTTGTTTACGCAAAATCATTTTATCACGTCATTAATAACCTTCAGGAATATTATAGAAACTTAGCACGGACACGAACCACTTGAGCTCTGGAATTATCTCGATGTCGGTAACGTGTCGGTAACAGGCATCTTGAGAAAGAAACTTCAACTCATAATAGAGAAATTTGTAAACTGTAGTTCACTGCAGTTTCGAATCTCTTATTCAAATAAAATAAGACGTTCACTGTTTAATCAGTTAAAATTGATTAAATAATCGGTAAAAATCTTTACTGATTTGATTCAGTGAGATACTTCTGACTGATTAAAATTTGTAAAGTATGAATTGAAAAGGAAGCCGTGTCTCTGAATCTCTCTTTAGAATTATAGTGTCAAAATGGAATTCACTTTAAACTGAATTAATAATTGTCTCTTTAGTTTCGAAAAAAAATTTCTTGGCACATTCTGTATGGCGTAATGTTGAATGTGAAATGATTATGGTCGGCATTAATGTGAGACGTTCTGTTCTATGAAACACCTGCCAAGATGCGGGTAAGCACTAGTAATTCGGAACTCTATATGGTTGCCAAGTCGGGTCAAGTTGGGTCAAGTGATCTTGCCACTTGAAACCGTTATCCGTATAGTGTGAAGATGCCAACCGACGTTGGAAATCGTATTCATCCCTTACGGTTTCCAGACAGTTTCTAGTCGATTTAGTCTCTCAAATGCCCGTTATTTTCTCCGGAGAATCGAAATAAAAATATCTCGCTATCGAAGTTCACTAATGTCCAAAAAATATAGATACTTCAATTTTGGTACAGATCACAGTGAAAATCTCAGCAGAAAAAACATCTAAAAATATGAGACAAAGTGCACGGTGCAGTTGAAGGTTGTGCCTATAATGAAATAGAGTTGTTGAATTTTCCGTTGATTACTAATTATTTCCTGATAAGTGAAAGGTTAGAAAGTACGATCTTACGGTCTAGAATGCTCAATTTTAAATGGCTGTTAGTCCCTGAAAATAAATGATAAAAAATCTGAAAAAAATGTATGAATCTTGTACATCCTTTCTTGACAGAATGGATAATTTCGGAGTCGAAGATAAACATTTTTTATCAAGTTAATAACAAAATAGTGGTCAGGTGTCATCTTCGAAAATTAACGTCTACTGTTTCACAAGCAGGCCGATGAGATGCGGTGGGCGAAGAGGGAGGGAATGAGGCAGAATAGTTCCTTTTACTAAAAGATGAGGCAGAGTAGTTGTTTTTAATTATTGATGAGGCAGAGTAATTGTTTGAACTAAACGGTGAGGCAGAGAACTTCCTTTTACTAAACGATGAGGCAGAGTATTTGCTTTTACGAAACAATGAGATAAAGTAGTTGATTGTACTAAACGATGAGGCAGAGTACTTCCTTTTACTAAATAATGAGGTAAAGTAGTTGTTTTCACTAAACGATGAGGCTAGGTAGCAGTTTTTACTAAATGATGAGGCAGAGTAGTTGTTTAAACCAAACGATCAGGCAGAGCAGTTCCTTTTACTAAATAATGAGGCAAAGTATTTGTTTAAATAAAATGGTGAGGCAGAGGAGCTCCTTTGACCAAACGGTGAGGCAGAGTATATGCCTTAACTAATCGATGAGGCAGAGTAGTTGCTTTTTCTAAGCGATTTGGCAGAGTAGTTCATTTTACTAAACGATGAGGCAGAGTAGTTGTTTTTAATTATTGATGAGGCAGAGTAACTGTTTGAACTAAACGGTGAGGCAGAGAACTTCCGTTTACTAAATAATGAGGTAAAGTAGTTGTTTTCACTAAACGATGAGGCTAGGTAGTAGTTTTTACTAAATGATGAGGCAGAGTAGTTGTTTAAACCAAACGATGAGGCAGAGCAGGTCTTTTTACTAAATAATGAGGCAAAGTATTTGTTTTAAAAAAATGGTGAGGCAGAGGAGTTCCTTTGACCAAACGCTAAGGCAGAGTATATGCCTTAACTAATCGATGAGGCAGAGTAGTTGCTTTTTCTAAGCGATTTGGCAGAGTAGTTCATTTTACTAAACGATGAGGCAGAGTAGTTGCTTATATAAGGCAGAGTAGTTGCTTTTACTAAACTATAAGGCAGAGTAGTTTCTTTTAATAAACAATTTGGCAGTCTAGTTTGCTTTACCAAAAGATCAGGCCGAGTAGATTCTTCGACAAAGCGATGAGCAGAGTAATTGTTTTTAATTAATGATGAGGCAGAGTAATTGTTTAACCGAACGATGAGGTAGAGAACTTTCTTTTACTAAACGATGAGGCAGAGTATTTCCTTTAACTAATCGATGAGGCAGAGTAGTTGCTTTTACTAAACTATGAGGTAGATTAGTTACTTTTACTAATAGTTCCTTTAACGTAATGATGAGCCAAGTATTTGTTTTAACTAAATAGTGAGGCAAAGTAGTTCAATGAACTAAACGGTTAGGCAGAGTAGTTCAATGAACTAAACGGTGAGGCAAAGTATTTGTTCTAACAAAATGGTGAGGTAGAGGAGTTCCTTTGACTAAACGATAAGGCAGAGTAGTTTATTTTACTATACGATTTGGCAGAGTAGTTTCTTTTACCAAACGATGATGCAGAGTAGTTTCTTTCAAGAATCGATGAGGCAGAGTAGTTGCTTTTCCTAAACGTTTGGGCAGTCTAGTTCATTTTACTGAACGACGAGTTAGAATAATTTGTTTTATTAAACGATGTGGCAGGGCAGTTTCTTAAACTGAAGTGTGAGGCAGAGTATTTGCCTTAACTAAAAGATGACACTGAGTAGTTCCTTTAACTAAACCATAAGGCAGATTAGTTCCGTTAACTAAACGATGAGACAGATTATTTTATTTTACCAAACGATGAGGCAGAGTAGTTCCTTTTACTAAACGATGAGGCAGTGTATTTGATTTTACTAAACGATTTGGCAGAGTAGATCCTTTAAATCAGCGATAAGGCAGAGTAATTGCTTTTACTGAACAATGGGTTTGAGTAATAGCTTTTTACTAAAATATGATGCAGCTTAGTTCCTTTTACTAAACCATGAAGCAGAATAATTCCTTTTACAAAATGATGAGGAGTAATTATTTTAACTAAACGATGAGGCAGAGTAGTTCCTTTTACCAAACCACGAGACACAGAAGTTTATTTTTGGAAAATTTATTGAAACATCTTAAGAGTTTTTAAAACCCCATAAAATCCTCAAAAATCCTTTAAATTATTATGAACCTTGGAGATTCCTTAAACATTTTTTAATTCCTTAAAAACGCCTAGGGATTTTTTTAAATACCCTAAAATGATTCAAAATCTCTGAAATCTTTGGAAATACTTTGCAATATTTTATAATCTAGTCAAATCTTTGAAATCGGTCAAAATTCAACTATTTGGTTAAAAACATTCAAATTTAAAAACTAAATTCGGCAAATTTTGATAATAATTATTTTTCATTTTAAAAATAATATGTTTAGTATTACCGGTTCCAGACATTTTACTATTGGCACTGCCGTTTTCCTTTTATTAACTTAAGCCTTAAACAAACCAGACCAATTTTCAAATAAAAAAAGGATTTTTTAACAAAAGATTTGATTTTTAACCAAAAAAGATTTTGCAGTCAATAAAAAAATATATCTTAGCCAAAATGTTGAATTTTCAATCAAAAAATATGAATTTCCTGCCAACAATTTAGTTTTCAACCCAAAGGTATGTATTTTTAACAAAAAAAAAGTTTAATTTGCAACACAAAAATACGAATTTCCTACAAAAATAGTTGAATTTTCAATTTAGAAAGATGAATTATCCAAGAAAATTGAATTATTTACATTTGCAGCTGAAATATTTATTTTTAACTAAATAAAAACGATTTTTTAACTAAATAGTAAAATTTTGAATTAATAAAAAATGAATTTTTTACTAGAATGATGAGTATTCAACCACAAAAATGTGTTTTTAACAACAAAAAATTTTAACCAAACAGTTGACTTTTCAACCGAAAGATTAATTTTTTACTGAAAAAGATTAATTTCAAACAAAATACATTTGAGTCTTCACAAGAATATTTAAAATGAAGGAATTTTCAAACTAACAGGTTAATTTTCAACCAAACATAGTAAATTTACATTACCGGTTAAAAAATAATAATTTTCAACACGAAAAAAAACGTAATTTCCATTATAAACTAAAAAAATGCCTAATCAAATATTAATTTGGAAAAAATTCTAGTAAGATTAAGATATATTTAGACATTTTTAAAAGATTTAAAATAATTTCAAATTTGAAAAGATTTAAAAGAAAAAAGAACGTCGATTTTTGAAACCCAAATTTAAAATCATTCTAAGCATTTTGAAAGATTAAAAAAAAAAAGAATAAAAAATTTGTATCAAAATTCTCAGAAAAATTAACAATATTTTTTTAAACAAATTTTTAAAAATTTAAAAAAAAAATTTTTTAATTTTCAAAATAGACTTTGGAAGATTTTAAGGCAATGTTGTCAATTCTGCAGGATTTTGGAAATTTTTTAGGAAAAATTCGAGTTCCAAGATAATAACAAAATTTGCAAGATTGAAAGATTCCGGGAACATTTTTTATGATTTTTTTAAAACAAATTTTTAAGCAAATATTTAAAAATATTTTAGACCAAATTTTAATGTATAACTTAATGTTTCTAGCTTAAAATTTTTAAACAATATGCGATTTAAAAGATTGATAAATTTTTTGATTGATTCTTCAGCTCAAAATTTTGTCTGGGATTTTTTTCTTTATTGACTGAAAAATCTTTCTTCGTGCAAAATGTAACTCTTTTTTTGAAATTCCGTTTTATAGATTTTGGTCCCTGTGCAAAATTTCTAGATTTAGATTTGAAAAACGACATTTTTTAGTTTGAGCCCATAAAAATCATTCATATTATTATTTTTGTTAGTAAATTTACAAATTAAGATAGGAATGTGACTATTCATACTTTTATTTATTTATTATTATTATTTATTTTTTTTATTATTTTTTTTGTATTTATACTTTTGGACTCGAAGAGCAAAATTATTTAAGTATAATTTCGATAAACGCGATTGTTTAAGAAATAAACCAAATTTATGATGTTAGTTAATAATTTTTCTAATCCGGCCAAATTTTGTTGAAAATTTGTGATTCTTAGCAAAAAAGAAAACCTTAAAAAAAATAAAACATTCTAAAAAAAAGAAACGCAGCAAAAATAAGTCCAGGTTTTTTCTCTTTTGAAAGCTAATTTCAAAAATTTTTATTTAGTCGAGAGTATAAAAACAAAAAAATAGTGCTGGATATTGAAACAGATGCTGGTACTCTCACGTGATGTTTAAACAATTAAAGCGTGACAAGTAAATGAGTAATTCTTGTATTTTTCTGAGATCTATTTCTTAAAAATACAATCAAAGAGCGTTCTCAAATTGTTCTCTGTGATTCACCGGAAATGTCCCCCATTCCTATAATTAAACCAGAGGTTTGTCTAAGTGGCAAGTGGAGACAAATCCCAGCTTATCCTTTTTCTACGTGGAAATCAAACCCTTTTCGCCACTAACTTCCTACGAGAAATTTAAGTATTTTCCTAAGAGGTTAATAATAATAGAATCTTTTTTAATTACCTGGTTTGAATATTATTCTTTGTTCTATTTTACACAGAAAAAATACAAGATGTCTATCCATACCAGTGGATTACTTCACTCATTAAAAAAAACATAACTAAAATAAAGAATCGTATTTTTATTTTAAATTGTTTCACACTTTATAATATTGTTTCTTGAATTTATAAAAAAAAATTATTTTCATTTATTATTTTACTTCATTATGAAAATTTGCGCATATTTTCTAGACCTTAATAATGCAGCAATTTACTCACAACTTAGAGAGATTAATTTTCTATAAAAAAAATCATTAACAAAATGATTGAATTTGTATCCAAATTGTTAAATTTTAAACCAAGAAGAATAATTTTCTACAAAAAAAGACGACTTTTCGTGAAAATAAATACATTTTTAATAAATCGTGGAATTTTCTACCAGAAAATTTCCAACATATTACATAATTTTTCTACTAAATAGTTTAAACCATGGATGTATATTTAGTCCAAATTTTATTTTAATTTTTTTTAAGTTTATATTTTTCTGTTTCTAAGCATTTTTAACTAAATAGTAGTTGAATTTTTAAACTAAAGTAGATCACCTTTAAAACAAAAATGTAACAGTCAATTTTTCAATTAAGAGAGTTGATTTTTATTTAAAAAAACGAATTCCCTAAAAAACAATGAAATTTTCTACAAAAAAATGCAATTTTCAACCAAATAGATCAGTTTCAACCAGGAAGATTAGTTTTCTACCAAAAGAGAAAATTTGTCAACAAAATAGATACATTTTTTATCAAATGCTTACAATTTTAACCAAAAAAAAAAAGAATTTTCTTCCAAAAAAGATGGATTTTCAACCAAAAACATAAATTCTCAACCAAACAGTAGAACTTGTAACAATGTAGTTTCACTTTCAACTAAGTAGTTGCATTTTCAACCAAAAAAGAAAATTTTTTAAATTAAAATAGAATAGTACAATTTTCAGTGAGGACAATTAATATTTATCAACAAAAAAATCAAATTTCAACAACGTTGTTAACTTTTCAACCGAGAAAACTAATTAAAAACCAAAAAATTAATCTTTCCATCAAAAAGACAAATTTTCAAACAAAAAAATAATAATTGTACTTTCAGTTAAAAAATTAATTTTCATCAAAGAAATTAATTTTCAATAAAAAAAATTTTTTGAACAAAATACATTTTCTGTCAAAAGAGATTAATTCTCAACAAAATACATACACTTTTAATCAAATAGTTACATTTTCAACTAAAAAGATCAATTTTCAACAAAATACATCGATTTTTAATCAAACAGGTGAATTTTTGATAGTTTCTTTTCACTTTCAACTCAGTAGTTGAATTTTCAGGTAGAAAGGAAAAATTGCAGCTTAAAATTGGATACTAAAATTTTCAGTTAATAAAATAAATTTTTAACGAACAAAATTCCAATTTTAACAAAGTAGTTAACTTTTCAATCCAGAAAACTAATTTCAAATCTAATAATTAATGTTTAAACCAAAAAGATGAATTTTAAATAAATAATACTTTCTACCAAAAAATATAAAATTTTTAACCAAAAATGGAATAATTATATTTCCAGTTAAAAACTCAATTTTCAACTAAAGAAATGAATTTTCAACCAAATCGAAATTAATTTGAACGACAAAAAATTTTTTGAACAAAATAGCAATATTTTCAACAAGAATCAAAAGTGTTTTAGACTAAAATGAAAAATCATCAGAAAAAATATACTACAACCAAATGGTTAAATAAAAAAAAATCTTTTTTCCAATCAAAAGACGAATACTCAACAAATGAGTTGAATTTCCAATTAAGAAAGAGTTTTCAGGCAATAACAAATAAATAATCCTAATATTTGAATTTTTTAACAAAATAGTTTTATTTTCCACCCAAAAAGACGAATTTTCAACAAAACATTTCATTTTTTAACAACAAAAAAATGACTTTAACAAAATCGTTTAAATTTTCAACAAAACAATCAAACGTTTAACCAAACGATGAATTATCAACCAAAAAAGAATAAATTTCTGACACTAAAGATTAATTTTTCAACCAAAAAGGTGAATACTCAACAAATTAGTTGAATTTTCAATTAAGAAAGAGTTTCCAGGCAATAACAAATAAATAATTTATCCAAATAGTTAAATGTTTTAACAAAGTAGTTTTATTTATCACCCAAATAGACGAATTTTCATCAAAGCAGTTGAATTTTAACAAAAAAGAATGACTTTCACAAAATCGTTGAATTTTCAACAAAATTATCAATTTTTTAACCAAAAGATGAATTCTGAACAAAAACAAAACTAAATTGTTGCAGTCAAAGATTAATTTTTTAACCAAAAAGACGAATACTCAACAAATGGGTTGAATTTTTAATTACGAAAGATTTTTCAGTCAATGAAAAAAAATCATTCAATTGGTTGAATGCTTCACCAAAATAGTTGTATTTTTACCCAAAAAGACCAATTTTTCAACAAAACAGTTAAACTTTTAATAAAAACGAATGACTTTAACAAAATCGGTGAATTTTCATCAAAATAATACAATTTTTAACCAAAAGCGGAATTCTGAACGAGGGCAATAATCAGAATTAATTTGAGACTTTTTGTTAAAGTGTCAAATCAAAACCTTGTTGGTTAAATTTTGCTATATCTCAAAGGAAGCCGAATATTCGACTCAAAATGAGCCTACCGCCTGAAAGCTTAAACTAAGAAATATTGAAATCATTTTTCTTGAAAATTGTGCAATAGTTTCTGAATATTTTCTTAAATGGGAGTTATTGAGGTTCAAGTTTCACAGGACAAACGACCCTTAATCCTTCCACTTAGATGGAGCTGTGGGTTCAGCATGAGTTCCGTGTAGGTGGATATCCCTAGGTTAGTGATCCTGCCAGGCAAGCGTTATTCGAGCGGAGGATAATCGCGGGGATTTCCTTCAGGAAATTACTTTTCTAAGAAGATGCTCTCACAAAGGGAAAGGAGTAACGTAAAATACGTCAGAAATCGTTTTCGCGTGACTATAACTCTAACAGCACATGCAATTACAAAAGGCGATTTGCTAAGATTGCTTTTAAAGTAAATTCTACGTGATTTTGAATGTTACCCATCTGTCACCTCAACCTTAAGAACGGCTCATTTAAAATCATTTGGGTATGTCGAAATCTAAAACTAAAGCAATTTTACAAAGGATTATTATTAACCGTTGGCTTATTTAACCGGTTTTGTTTGTTTGAAATTGGTTAAAATATTAATTGATTAAAGGACACAGCACCACTTCACACCGAATCGGTTTTCTTAATTTAAACAAAAAGTTATGTAAGACAGTTAACTTATTTGTCTGCACTTGAAGACATACTATTTTTAGGACTTTTTGTACAGTTCTGCTACAACAAGATGACTTTGTTAGAGATTTTTTAAAATATTTTTACAAAATCCTCGGTCAATTCTAAAAAAAAAATCACAAAAAATGTAAAAGAATACTATTTGGGAGATGTAGGGATTGATAAAGACTGCAATACAAATCCTAACAGAGGACATTATGTGTAGTTTGTTATAAAAGATGACTTTGTCAGAGATGTTTTAAAATATTTTTTCAACATTTTCTGCTTATTTGAAAATTTTCAGAAATTATCAAAGAATTTATTCTAAAGATGTAGGGATTGATAAGGGTTACAACACAAATGGTAACATGGTAGGTATCTCGTTTTAGGACTTTTGGTGAAATTCTTTTACACCAGATGACTTAGTTAAAGATGTTTTTAAATATATTTAAAACTTTCTAATCGTTTCACAATTTCAGAAATTGTAAAAAAATTGTATTTTGAAGATGTGGGGATTAATAATGACTACTATAATATAAATGGTAACATGGTAGGTTTCTCGTTTTAGGAAATTTTTTCCAATTCTTTTACACAAAATGACTTTATTAAAGATGTTTTTGAATATTTTTTCTAGAATCTATTAATCATTCCAAAGAAAAATCGTAGAAATTGTGAGAAAATAGTATTTGGGAGATGGAAAGATTGATAATGACAGCAAGACAAATAGTCATATGGTGCGTTTCTCGTTTTGTGACATTCTGTGCAGTTCTATTACACAAAATGACTTTGTTAGAGATTTTGTTAAATATTTTTTCAACATTTTCTAATCATTTGAAAATTTTATGAAATGGTAAAATACTAGTATTTAGGAAATGTACCGATTAATAATGACTACAATAGAAATAGCAACATGGTACGTAAGTTTCCCGTTTTTGGACTTTTTTGCAGTTCTGTTGCACAAAATGAATTTGTTGGAGATGCTTTTAAATATTTTTCCCACAAGCTATTAATCATTCTAAAAAACAATTGTTAAAGTGATAAGAAAAAAGTGTTTGGGAGATATATAGATTGATGACGACCACAATGAACGCTAACACGGTGCAAGTTTTTCGTTTTAGGACTTTTAATCCACTTCTGTTACACAACATGATTTTGTTATTCATGTTTTTAAACGGGTTTTTCAAAACCTTCAGATAATTCTAAAAAAAAATCACAAAAATTGTAAATGAATAGTATTGAGAGATGTGGGGATTGACAATGACTACAACACAAATGGTAACATGGTAGGTTTCTTGTTTTATGACTTTTTCTGCCATTTTGTTACACAAAACGACTTTTTTATAGATACTTTTAAATATTTTTTTCAAAATTATTAAGTTATTTGAGAAACTTCAGATATATTAAAAGAATTGTATTTTAAAGATGTGTGTATTGATAATTGCTACAATACAAATGACAGCACAATACGCATACCTTTCTCGTTCTAGAACTTTTTGTGCAGTTTGTTAAAAAAAGATTACTTATGTTAGTTACAGATGATGTTTTTTTTTTGTTTTCAAAATCACCATTTAAAAAATCACAAAAACTTAAAAATAATAGTAATTGGGACATGTAGGAATGGTAACGATTACAATACAAATCCTAACACACGTTTCTTATTGTATATGATTTCCTGTGCAAATGTGTTACACAATATAACTTTGTTACAGATATTATCGAATATTTAAAAAATTTTTTTGATCATTTAAAAAATTTCAGAATTTTTAAAAAAAATTGTACTTTTAAGGTGTAGGGATTGATAATGACCGAAATATAAATGGTAACATGGCAGGTTTCTCGTTTTATGACTTTTCGTGTAACTGTGTTGCATAAAACGACTTTGGTAGAGATGTTTTTAAATATTTAAAAAAGTTTTCAGAAGTTTTGTGGTTCGATTTCCAATGGAGTGAAGATGGAGTAGGATCTTTCTTCAAGAAATAATTTTAATTTTTAGAAATTTATAATTATTTGACAATTCTTAGATATTGTGACACAATCGTATTTTAACCATTAACTGACACTATAGGCAAAAAACACTCAAACAAATTTTTTAACTTGAATTAACCGTATAAAATTCGAGAAAATGGCCCATGTGCCATGTAACTTGAATTAAATTAATGGCTATAAAACCGATTCCACTTTTAAATACATGTCTTAAGCTGCATGTGACCATTTTTGTGTGCAAAAATATTCAATACCAGCTGCGCAAAACATATTTGAACACGTGGGGTGAATAGCACCCGCAGTGCCATTTACGTAATAAAAAGGAATTGTGCTAGTTCAAAATCTTTTGACCATTTAAAAAGTCGAAGATATTAAAAAATAATAGTAATTGAGAGATGTAGGCATTGATAACGACTACAATACAAATGCTAACAGTCGTTCCTCATTTTATAGGATTGCCTGTGCAGTTATGTTACACAAGATGACTTTTTTACAGATGTTGTCAAATATTTTTTGAAAATTTTCTGATCAATTAAAAAATTTAAGAATTTGTACAAGAATTGTAGTTTGAAAATGTATAGGTTGATAATGGCTACAATACAAATTGTAACATGGTAGGTTTCTCGTTTTATGACTTTTTGTGCAAATCTGGTACACAAACCGACTTTGTTAGATATGCTATCAAATATTTATTCAAAATTTTCTAATTGCTTGAAAAGTTTCAGATATTGTAAAAGGATTGTATTTCGAAAATGTAGCGATTGATAATGTTTACAGTACAAATAGCAACATGGTACGTATACGTTTCTCGTTCTAAAACTTTTTTCACAGTTCATGTAAACAAGATATCTTATGTTAGTTAGAGATGATGTTTTTAACTATTTTTTCAAAATCTTATGACCATTTGAAAATCACAGAAATTGTAAAATAATATGATTTGGGAGATTTAGGATTTATAACGACTACAACACAAATCCTAACGAACGATTCTTATTTTATAGGATTTCCTGTGCATTTGTGTTACACAACATAACTTTGTTAGATATTTTAAAATATTTTTTTTTAATTTTGTGATCATTTGTAAAATCGCAGAAATCGTAAATGAATAATATTTTGAAAGTGTAGGGAAGGACAATGTCTACAATAAAAATTGTAACATGGTAGGTTTCTCGTTTCAGGACTTTTTGAGCGAGTCTATTACACAAAATGACTGTTAGAGATTCTTTTAAATACATTTTTTGTAATCTACTAATCATTCTAAAATAAATCGTAGAAATGGTAAAGGAATAGTATCTGGGAGATGTAGGGATTGATAACGATAACAACACAAATGCTAACATGGTACGTTTCTCGTTTTAGGAATTTCCGTGCAGTTATGTTAAACTCGAAGACTTTGTTAGAGATGTCTTTAAATATTTTTTCAACATTTGCTTTTCATTAAAAAAAAATAGTAGAAATGGAAAAAAATAGTATCTGGGAGATGTAGAGTAGAATATTGTTGCGACTACAATACAAATGGTACTGCCGTCGTAACTGTAAAAACGACTACCAAGCTTTTATGGACTTTTTCGATCATTGTCAAGTGAAGCAAGGGAGGCACTGTCATTGTTGAACCTAGAATTTAGAACTTTAGCTCGAGCTGGCGTCGGATTTAAAGTAAAGGGAGAGCAAGCTAACCTTCAGGGTCATCTTCATAAAACTGCCAGGAGCATTCGGGTGACATAAAAGCCAGAAAACCTTTCTATTCCTAGGTGCTCACATGAGTGTGTTTATGTATGAAATTGTGTACACACTCGAAGAATTCTAGAATCTACATTCTACATGTACACTCATGTCGGCTTGGCGCCAACGTATCCTTCAATTAGAGGGGCTTTCCGGACGTGTATGCTACCAAAATAGTGAAGTAACATGACCCATCTTGTTCGCACTATCCTAAATTATCATAATGTAATAATTCACTCTGGTCTTTATGTTAACACCTTTAGGACGTAAATTCAAATTGTAAAATGTAAAGACAAAGATTTTAATTTTATTTATTTTACTTACTTTAAAGCCATCCAACACACACAAGCTTTTCAAGAGGCAGCCTAATTTAAAAGTCTCTAATTTTAGAATAGTCTAAATATAATTATTCAACTTTATTTTTAAGTGAGTAAATATTTCTTACCATAAGGTTTGGATACAATTTAATAAACAGTAATTGAAGTTTACCTGAAACAGAAAAGAAAATACTTCATTAATAAACAATTGTATATAAAATTCAAGAAAATTGGTTAATGTAATTGTTTATCGAAATTAGTTTGTAGGGTTGACACATAAGTCCCTCTTGAAAATTCCGCATGATTTTTTTAGGTTTTTCGTGTATACTTTTGAAAAAATTCCAGGTCGATTTTAAAAAAACATTCTACTCATCGCGAGCTATTTTACGAAAATTATTAATCAATTCCAATGAAATATTACAAAACATTATTAATGATTTCAAAGATTTCAGAATATTTCGTAAAGATTTAAGGAAGATTTCACATAGAGTCGAGAAAAATTAAAAAGATTTAAGAATTATTTCAAAAGATTTCACAACTTTTTTAAAAATTACAATGATGATAAAATAGGATAAAATGAACCTTGCAATTTGAAAACAGAAAATATCTAGAGCTGAAAAGTTGATAAGTCTTATTGCAAATAAGAGTCCACGACTTTTTAAAAGCAAAAATGGTCCTATTGGTACTGTAATGAGATCAAAAATTTTGAATTCTGAGAATTCAAAAACAAAAATTCTATGCAGGTACTAAAATAATGGTAAAATTTTAAGCGCAGTTTTTGGTATAAAATTCCACTAAGAAATTACAATGTTAAAAAATATAACATGTCTTTAAGTTACAATTTTTTAGATGAAAAAGTTACATTTTTTAAGATTTGAACAGAATTAAAAAGATGTTTAGGTTTCTTGCAGACCCATTTTGAATAGATAATTATTTTATTTTAATTGCAGCTGTTAATTACTATATTTATTCAATTACGAAAAATGTTTTTTTTAATAAATAGTATTCATTCCTTCAAGAAACAATAATGAAATATTTTGACCAATGAAAATAGTTTTTCAAATGCACCATGTATTTTTCTAAATTATTGTTTTAATTTAAATTATAAATATTGTTTTTTCAATTCTACTCCATGATGATTTTTTGAATTTGTTCAAATTCGGGAATTTTTTAGTGTTGAGAGTTTTTTGGTGTCAGATATTTTATAATTCGCCAATTGACTGTCGGAAGTTTTATATTTCGGAAACCTTCAAATTAGGTAATATTATAAAATGTTAGGAACTTTCTATTTCGAATATTTTCTTTTTAGAGAGTTTTCAGTCGTTCCTTTTTTCAAAAATGAATTTTGAAAAGATGGGGAAATGATAAAGAATTATGGAAATTGAAAATTACATTTTCAAATACTGAAAATTCAACTGCTAAACATGATGGAAAATTAATATAAAAAATTTCAACTGTCGAAAGTTGAAGAAAATTGAAAACTGAAATGTTAAACATTCAATCTTCAGTTTCTTCAATTTTCAAAGGCTGAGAATTAATTTGCTGGAAAATAAAGTACTAGAAATTAAATCTTTATTTTAATTTCATTCAGTTGAGTATCCAATTTTTCAGAATATATAACAGGTGAAAATTCGATATTCAATTTTCTTCAATTTTTGACAGCTAAAAATTCAATGGTTAAAAATGCATTTTTAAGTATTTAATTGTCTATCATTTTTAAAAGATGAAAATTCGATTATTGAAATTTGAATTTTTTTCAGTAGATAGTTTAACTACTGAAAATTACATTTTTAATTCAATTAAATTGAGTTGAATTTTCGATTTTTTTAAATTTAAAACAATTGAATTTTCGAAGGTTGCAAATACGAGAAAATTGAAAACTGAAGAAAAAAGGTAATTAAATATTTAACTTTTCAAATTTAACTCCTAAAAATATGAATAAATTAATAATTAAAGAAACAAAGAAAATCCGATCTTGAATTTTCACCTGTTGCTAATTCAACGGTTCAAAAATTAGGAAAACTGAAAATTAAAGAAAACCCAACTACTGAAAATTGAAGAAAATATGAAATACCATCTTCAATTTTATACTATTGGAAATTCAAAAAGTAAAAAATGAAGAAAATTGATGAAAACTCAACTGCGGAAAATTGTAGAAAATTGAATATTAAATTGTCAAGGGTTGAAAACTGTTAACTACTGAAAATAGTAGAAACCTGAAAATGAAAGAAAATTTAACTGCGCCAAATATTAGAAAATTGAAAATTCAATGCTCAATTTTTAAACACTGAATATTTAACGGTTGAAAAATTAATATAAATTGAAACTAAAGAAAACTCAACTGAGGAAAATTGTGAAGCAGAAAATTAGAAACTAACGTTAATTAAATGCTCAATTTTTTAACTATTAAAAATTTAACGTTAAAAAAAATCAAGAAAATTTGACTTCTGAAAATGGTAGAAAATCGAAAATTCTAGGCTGGAAAATTTTAATTTTCTTTAATTTAGAACAGTAACATTTTTAAATGTTAAAAACTCAGGAAACTTCAACTGGTGAATATAGAAGAAAATTCAAATTTCATTTGTTGAAAATGTATTAGTTAAAAAATGAAGAAAATTAAAAATGGAAGAAAACTCAACTGCTGAAAATTGAAGGATATCGACAATTATATTTTCTACTGTAGAGAACTTAGTAAAAAATTGAAAATTAAAGAAAACTCAACTGCTGAAAATTAAAGAAAATTGAAAATGCAATCTTCAATTTTAAACTATTAAAAATTCAAGGAGTAAAAAATGAAAAAAATTGACGAAAACTCAACTCCGGAAAATCGTAAGAGATTGAATATTAAATTGTCAACTATTGAAAATTGATAACTGCAAAAAGTTTTATAAAATTGAAAGTTCAATCCTCAATATTCAACTACTAATAATTTAACAGTTAAAAAACTAATATAAATGAAAATTGGAGAAATCTCAACGGAGGAAAGTTGTAGGAAATTGAAAATTAAATTTCTAACTGTCGAAAATATTATTAAATTGAAAATTCAAGAAAATTCAACTGCTAAAAATTTAAAAAAAAATTGAAAATTCGATTTCAATCGTTGAAAATTCATTGGTTGAAAGATTAAGAAAATTGAAAGTCCAATAAAACTCAACTACTGAAGATTGTTGGAAATTTGAAATTTAATTTTTAACGGTTAAAAATTTTAAGTGCTGAAAATAGCAGAAAATTGAAAAATAAAGAAAATTTAATGTTCAATTTTAAACTGTTGAAAAATTAACGTCAAAAACATGAAGAAAATTCGACTGCTGAAAATTGTAGGACATGGACAAATCTACTGTTCAAAATTTAAATTTTCTTTAATTTTGAACAGTAACATTTTTAACTGTTAAAATTTGACCAAAACTGAAAATAGAAGAAAACTCAACTGCTGAAAATGACAGGGTATCAAAAATTAAATTTTGTACTTTAAAAAACTGTTAACTGCTGAAAATAGTAAAAAATTTAAAATGAAAGAAAATTCAACTGCTAAAATTGACGAAAATTGAAAATGCACTCTTCAATTTTAAACTATTAAACGTTCAACGGATGCAAAATAAATAAAATGAAAGAAAGCTCACTATCGGAAAATTGTAGGAAATTCAATATTAAATTTTAAACTCTTGAAATTTTTAACTACTGAAAATGGTACAAAACTGAAAATGAAAAAAATTTAACCACAGAAAATTGTCGAAAATTTAATCTTCAATTTTCAACTACTGAAAATTTAACGGTTAAAAAATTAAAGTAAATGAAAATTAAAGAAAACTCAACTGCTGAAAATGGTAGGAAATTAAAAGTTGAAGAAAATTCAAAGTGGAAGAAAACTCAACTGATAAAAATTATAGCAGTTTGAAAATTAAAATTTCAAGGGTTAAACATTTTTGACTGCTGAAAATAGCAGAAAATTGAAAACTAAAGAAATTAGACTTCTGAAAATTGTAGAAAATTGACAATTCTACTCTTAAAAATTGAAATTTTCTTTAATTTCAAACAGTAACATTTTTAACTGTTAAAAACTGACGAAAATTGAAATGGAAGAAAACTCAACTGCGGAAAATTACGGAATATTAAAAATTAAATTTACTACTAGACAAAATTGTTAACTAATGACAATAAAAAATTGAAAATTTAATCAAGTTTGAAAGAAAATTGAAATTGTAAGGAGTTTCGACTGCCGAAAATTTTAGGAAATTGACAATTCTAATCTTGTAAAAATAAATTTAAATTTTCCTTAACTTTAAATAGTAACCTTTTTGACAGTTAAAAACTCACGAAAATTGAATTGCAGAATATTAAACAAAATTGAGAATTGAAATGTAGAAAACTGAAAAAATTTAAAACTCGAATATTAAAAATTTCAAATGCAACAAAGATTCAGTAAAAAAAATAAAGTAATAAATTCTAATTCTTCAAACTTTCCTAAACGAAAATCAATATTGTTGCGACTTTTATATCGGTATGAAAGGATTTAAAAATAATTCTTTTATAGCTCATAAAACTCTTCATTGCTAACTGTTCCAATTGAATGAATTGACACAGAGGAATCGTTGTATCTCTTATCATTTTTCAGGATATAATAAGCCCGAATCTGCCAATAAAAGTTAGCGTCCAACCAGCGAACCAATTATAAACGCTTAATTCGCGAATAGAGTCTTCTAACGAGAATCGATAACCGTGTCGGCGCCCCATTGACTGTAATAGCTTCCATTGTCTCGTTATAAAGTAATCAATTATTTATACATTTCTGGACCACTTTGCTAAATTTATCAAAATCCAGACTGACTACACCTATTTAAACTATATTCTGCGCAATATCTTCCAGACGAACTTTATTTAATTATTCAGTCGATAGAGGAGCAATAACGATTCAAATGGGATTTTGCCTTTTTTATTATTCATTAAACGATAATAGAATGGTCTAAATTCATGTTAAATAAGACCTATATTTTGAACTGAATTAATAATAATTGACTTATCAGCAATTGTGATTGCCAAATATATTTTCTCTTCAAATTTTTGATTGCTTGACATCTTTATAAAATTTGAAATCGTTTGATCAATCTCCTAAGGAGCAATGGTGCAGAAATAAGTTTAAAAAATAAGTAATTTTGAGTTTTGCAAAAATCGCTAACACTTTTCTCGTAATTTACATAATGTTTCCAATTTTCAAAAATCTTTTAAAATTTCCAAACTTAAAAAACCAAAATTTTCTTTAAAAAGGGGAAATAGGGAGATTTTTCACGAAAATAGGGGAATAAAATAAGAATTAATCGCTTTTAATAAAATTGTTCTATGTACCATATTCCTGACATTTTAAGTCGAAATATTTAACCGAAAACTATTCATTTTTAATCTAAAAAGGCGATTTTACAAAAGAAGCATTGATTTTTCAATGAAAAAATACCATTTTTTTCAAAAATGTGACTCTCAAACCCGAAAAGTTAAATTTTTCACTAAAAAAAGTCTATTTTCAACCAAGAAAAATTAATTTTTAAATAAATAGTTTGTTTTTCAACGAAAAATTGAATTCCAGTCGTCTTGCAAATTATCGAATTTGCAACAACAACAAAAATCGATTTAAAAAATGTTGACTTTACATCCCAACGAGATGATTTAATAAAAAACTTGATTTTTAACCAAGAAGGATTATTTTTCAATAACAAAAAATAATTTTCACCATATAGTAACATTGGAAACCAAATATTTTAAGTTTCTAACAAAGTAGACAAATTTTTTAACAAAAAGATGAATTTTTAAAGAAAAAATTTAATTTTCAAATTACAAAGATGAATGTTTGAAAGATAGAAAAAATTCGAATAATAGCTGATTTTTCCACTAATAAAGATTTTTCAAATACATCAATTTTAAACCGTAAAAATGAATTTTCAAAAATATATATATTTATTTCAACTAAATGATGGAAGTTAAAAACAAAAGAAACACATTTTTTAAGTTGGATTTTCATCACACAAAAATGAATGTTTAAACGAAAAAGAAGACATTTTTTGTAAGAAGTTGAATTTTCAACGAAGAAAGATTTTTAATCAAGAAAGAAGAAAAGGATCAAATTGTTGAATTTTGAAATTAAAAAGAGGAATTTTCCACAAAACATTCGAATTATCAATACCAAAATATAAATTTTGAACCAAAAAGGTATTTTAGAAACAAAAAATTGAAATTTCTAAACAGCTGTTTGAATTTTAACCAAATAGTTCAAGTTTCAACCGAACATATGAATTTTCAACAAAAAAGTTAATTTTTAACGGAATAGTTTAAGTTTTGAACAAAAGAGATAAATTTTAAACAAAATGCGTGAGTTTTTAACCAAATAGTTGAATTTGCAACCTACAAAGAAGAATGTAAAAAACAAAAAGACGAAATTAAAAAAAAAAAGAGTTCATTTTTTAACAAGGAATTAATTTTCATTCAAAAATGAATAAAAATGAAGACAATTTTTTCATTTTCAAGCCAAAATGAAAAATTTTCTACAAAACAGTTAAATTTTTAAACAAAAAGTTGAATTTTCTATCAAAATATTTGAATTTTCAGCTCAAAAAAGTTAATTTTCCACCAAAAAGGTTAATTTTCTAACAAAAAAACGGCTTGAATACCCAACCAAAACAGAATTATTTTTAATTATGCAGTTGGATTTTTAAAAAAATGTATCAATTTTTAAACCAAAAAGATAAATTTGCAACTAAGAAAGATTTTTTTGTCAAGAGAAAAAAAAAGTTTCAACCAAAATGCCGAATTTTTAAGTAAAAAGGGCGAATTTTTAACCCAAAAATATAAATTTTCAATAAAAAAGATGATTTTCAATAAAATTGTTAGATTTTCAACCAAACAGATAAAAGTTTAAGCAAAGAAAAGGAATTCAACAAAAAATTTAACAGTTGATAATGTCATCCAAAAATATTTGTATTTTAAATCAAAAACAGTTCAATTCAACGGAAAAAGATAAGTTTTGCAACGAAATAATTTAAAAAAAAAAACAGATTAATTTTCAACCAAAAAGTTGTATTTTTAAAGAAGAAATATTTTTTAGTTCTGAATCAAAAAAGCAACCACGTTGCGGAATTTTCTAGCGAAAAAGACGAATATTTTAGAAAATAGTTGATTTTCCAACCGAAAAATACTAATTAAAAAAAGTTAATGTTAACAAAAAAATACATTTTCAACCAAATAATTAAATTTTCTACCTAAACAATTGAATTTTCAACCTAAGAAGACCAATTGAATTCGAATTTAAGCCTAACAAAACTAAAATAATTTTTAAAACCTTTTCAAACTATCCTTCAATTTTCTCAGCCTGAAGAAAGTTTCTCAAACTAAATTTTTTTTTAATTGGCAAGACTTAAGAAATTAATTTGAATATTTGAGGTTCATAAAAACGAGATTTTGTCTCAAAAAACGGAAGTTATTCCAATCTTACTGGATTTTTGATAAATGTAAAAATAAGATTTTGACCTAGGACCTAGAAAAAACGAAAATATTGAAGGATTTCGAAAATTCGGCATGTTATTTAGATGACGAAAAAATAATAAACTATAAGCTTTACTTATCAGTCCTGAGCTGTTTTTGATTTCTTATTTTTTTCACGGTTTACCGTTTACCCTTATTTAAATAAGAGTTTAAAAATCTATAAATGTATAATTTTAAATTTGTATAAAATGTGAAAATAAAACGATAATGCGAATTTGTATAATGAAAACCAGTACGAGGTGAATACCGCTACAAACTAAATGATGGCAAAAATTACTGGGTTTTAAGGCTGATTTTCTGCAATTTTTTATGGGGAGCAATATTTAAATCAAATATTATTATTAGTTTTTTTTATCAGTCACATGCTTTTTTAAATTGATAAATGAAAAAAGGTGTTTCCGACATGATGATAAAAATTTTTCCGCTGGAGTATTATCACTCTTTAAGGAATTAAATCGCTTTCACTATTCTTACACTGGTTTCATCGATTCGTCGAACAAATCAGTACGAGGTGAATTCAGTACGAGGTGAATAATCAGGGTGTCTGTTTTAATGAAAGAAAAAAATTCCCGGTCAATTTCCCACTTTTTTTCTCGGTTCAAAAACATTTCTCACGGTCAATGAAATTTAAAAAATCGAGCTCTGAAGCCAAAATTGTTTACACTTTAAGCAATAAAAACGGAACTGCAAATGACAGCATACTCAAAGTGGAACTCTTGAATTTTAAACTTTTTAAAATGAAGTTTAAAATTTTTTATTTCAAAAATGTTTTATTCAAACGCTCATTAATTTACACGTGTAAAATAGAAGCTACTAACACTTGTCATCTGAATAATTTGAAATTAAATGCAGTCAAACAGACAAATTAAAAATATAAATTTTTATAAATTATAGAGTTCACCGATTCAGATTCACATCCAAAAATATAAATCGACGTTATCATTTTCAATGCTGAAAATTGGAGAATCAATTCATTTAAAAATTTGCAAATTTTTATCATTTTAAGTATTTTAATCTAGAAACCTTAAAAATAGAACGATTGATGTTTTCTGTAAAATGAACACTTCTTAAATTAAAAGATATTCTTATTTTAAATGGTTTAAAAATCCTTAAAAAGCTTCAAAATTTTGTTTCAGTTTTGAAACATTTACATGTTGTTTCGACATTTTTTTAAACTTTCAATTTTTTTTTTCAGAACTTCTAAACTTCTTTCAAAATTATTCGATTTTTTCCTAAAAATTTGTTTTAAATCCTGCCGAATTGAAAAAAATTTTATTACAATCCTCCAAATTCATTTTTAATAATTTTGTAAAACTTTTCAAATATTCTCTTCAAATTAATTTCTCGAAATAAAAAATCATTTTCAATTTTTCTATAAAATGTTTTTTTTTCTACATCTGTCAAAATCTATATTTGGTTTTAAATTAGGCCATGGCCTAATTAATTTGGAATTTTTTCAACACTTCTAAATATTTCTTCAACTTCCTGGAATTTTTTTTCTGGAAATAGTAAGTGTTTCATTTTTATTTATCAAAATTCAATCATTTGATTTACAAATTAAATTTGTTTAACAGAACAATTAAAATTGTATCATTTAACGTTTAGTTTTTGTTTTAAATATTTAATTTATAATTACTGATTTTTAATGAAAAGTCAGATATTTCTAAATATTAAGTAATTAAGTAATTGTTCGTTTTTAATTGAAAAATTTCAAATTGTATGTTTTAAAAATCGAATATTTCAGACTGAAGTAATATTTTTAATTAAATAAAATTAATTTTTAACATTAAAATCTGGAAAATCGAAAATTGTTAACTAATTCCGAATTCTCTTGTAAAATCAATTATTATTTACTTTTTAAATCTTAAAGTACAGATCAATTTTATCGAACATCTTCGAATTTAAGCACTTCTAAATTTTAATTCTTGACAGTTTTTAAAACTGAATTTTAAAATTCTTTAAATTAAAATGTACGCTTAAAAATTAAAAACCTAAAATGGAAAAATTATAAGTGAAATATTTTCGAATTACGCATTATAAACTGAATAATATCACAGCTAAAAAAGACCACACTTCAAATAATTATTTAAAAAGCGGTTGAAATCAAAGAAAATTGAACAGATTTTTTTCTTCTAAAAATTTGTAAAATTCCCGGTTTTCCAGGTTTCCCGGTAAAGCGGCCACCTTGATAATCTTTGGTTTCAAAGTATATATATTTTTTTTTCTGCTTTAAATGAAAAAAAAAATTTTAAATAACCGTTTTTGATCGTTCATCGAGGAAGCTTAAAATGTTAATATTCAGCTCGAAACTGAATAGTGAACAGTACCATCTGAATAAAACTACGTGTCAACAAAATAAAAATAATTTAAAACCTAGGATAAATAGACACAATAATGAATGTAGTGTTATTATGCCTGTGAACATGGCCCCTCAATTTCAAAATTCCGATTTTTTTATAGTTCTCACATCCTTTGGAATAATTCTACAGTTCCTGATAACCTTTAGAAATACTTCCGGCGTATAAATACTCTTAAAAATGGATTTTTCAAAATTGGAGGCTAAGTTCACGCTCCCCCGCAATTTTTGAAAAATGAACTTTTTTTTTAGAGTTCTCGGTAGTTTTAGAGTTCCTGACACTTATCGAAAGTAGTACCAAAAAATTAGAATCAAATTTTTTTCTTCAAAAAATAGAACTAGCCCCCCTCTTTTAAAAAAATCAACTTTTTCTTTATTATTCCTATAGTTTCAAAAGATGTCTAGAGTTCTACAACAAAGTAATTTCGTACAACTTGAAAACTCAAAAGTTACATCATTTTTAAAATCCCCAAATTTCAGAGAAATTTTTCCAAAGAGTTCCAGGAATTCTGATCAGAGTTCTGGTAGACCCATAAATAGTCCAAGAAAAAAGTCCAACCTCTGATCAGGACTCCTGGAATTCCCAAAAGTTTGAATCTCGAAATTTTTGGGTATGTGTAAAGTGTTGTAGGTTTTTGGATTTCAAGTTTATCGAAAAATGTTATCAGACTTTTTTGTCCAACTATTTAGGGGGCTATTTGGGGATTTCAAAAATTATGAAATTTTCGAGTTTTCAAGTTGTGCGAAATTATTTTGTTGCAGACTTCTAGAAATCTTTTGAAACTACAGGAATAATAAATGAAAATTGGATTTTTTGAAAAGTGGGGGGCTATCTCTATTTCTTGAAAAAAAATTTCTGGTTTAATTTTTTGGCACTATTTTCAATAAGTATCAGGAACTCTAGAACTATGCTAAATCTACTCAGAGCTCTAAAAAAAGTTCATTTTTCAAAAAGTGCGGAGGAACATGAACTTAGCCCCCAATTTCGAAAAATCTATTTTTAGAGTATTTATACGCCGGAACTATTTCGAAAAGTTATCAGGAACTGTAGAAAGTGAAGAACTATTTAAAAGGATGTCAGAACTCTAAAAAAAATATTCAAAATTTTAAAATCGAGGGGCCAAGTTCACACGCATAGTGTTATTGCTATCTTTAAAATGAAAGTCCCAGCTTTAAGTTGATATCTAATATTTTCCCAACTTGTTCATCATTGATCAATATTATGTCTTTGAAAGTTTTTCTAAGCACCTCGACTGGTTTCCCCTATGCAAAGATACCGTTACTACGAAATGACAATACAATTTTTCAGTGTTGTGGAACTCAAACGTGACTACTGATAAGAGCCAGAGCAATAATGAATATAAAATGAGAAAATATATGCACACAAACACAGCCTTAAAGTTATTACAAGTTGTGCTTATGAGCAAAAAAACAAATACAAATAACGGATTTACTAACGGAGGTTCTAACAGCTTTACTTATGACTTCCATGATAGTGATAAGTGTACAATGTTCATTTAACGCCTCTCTGGATACTCGAAGTTTATTAGCCAATGGTATATTTTCATTCGGAATTAAATATACGCTTGAAAAACTTCAGTTCTGACTAAATGCAGAAGATTTTTCAATAATTTTATTCCTCATAATTTCTTATTAAAAGATAAATACTTTATAGTAAAATTAAAAATATATATATATATATATCCTCAAGAAATTTTCCAGCATTGAAGATTTCAAGTTTACATGAATGATTAATTTAATTATTGACTTTGTGTAAGTACAGCTCTGACTCACTTCAGCGATAAAAAATAGTATCAATATTGCGGTATACATTATCTTTTTTTAAAGGTTTTTTTTTAAGATCTTATAAATAAACACAATTTTGGTATGCAATATTCTTTCCTATCTTCCATAGATTGATCGGTAAATAGAATATAAAAATTTTAAATAACAATTTTCACGAATAAAACAAAGTACGCATTATTTAAAAATTGACTAAAAAGAATTTATAGATATCTTTGAGATAAACAGTTTTTATCTGCAATATTTTTTTGTGTTCAGCAGAGTTTCAGAGGAAAGTGGAATTTTTTTAATCACGTATGAATACAAATGGTTGAAAATACCATTTGTTTGAAACTTCATGTGTCTTGTGGAAAATTCGTTTCTATCAATAGAAAAAAAGGTTTTCACTAAAAATCGATCTTTTTGGTAAAATTGAACTTTTTTTATTCTAAATTAAAATTTTTTTTAGTTTAAATATAAACTATTTTTTATTTAAAATTTAATTCGTTTCTAGCTAAATCATCAACCATTACATTTTTGTCCAGAATGCAGTTTTTTTATTAAAAATCTTACTACTTGATTGGACTATTTTGTTACTACTATTTTGTTAATTGAAAATTTAATCATTCCTGTTGTTGGTTGAAAATTACATATATATTTTTTTTCGTGACAAATTCAAAACTATTTCGTTTAAGATTCTTATATTTGAGCTAGAAATTCGTTTTTGTATTGAAAATTAGTATTTTGATCTAAAAATTATTATTTTTTTTTTAATTTCACTGGGGTAGCTTGAAAACTGAATTGCTTTAACAAAAATTCATCAGTTCGGTTACTGATTCATCACCTGAGATTGAAATTAATCTGTTAGGTTGAAAATTAATCTTTTAGTAAAAAAATTTAATTTTTTGATTGAAAACTTACACTTTTTGTTAGCAAATTAATTTGACTGAATTAAACAAAAAATACTAATTTTCAACAAATTATTTGAGTCCTTGACCAAACCAGACTAATGTTCAACTCAGAAAACGAATTTTTGACGGAAAAGTTAAATTTACAACACAAAAATATACATTTTCTACAAAAATAATAGGTATAGCTACATTTTCAGTTAAAAAAAAATTAATTTTCAACAAAAGAAAAAACAACTTTCCACAACAAAAAAAAGAATTTTCAAGAAAATAGTTAAATTTTCGAGCAAAGAAATTAATTTTTACCTAAAATAATTATTATTAAACCAAAAAATTAATTCTTAACCAAATAGACAAATTTGCAACGAAATCGATGAATTTTTAACAACATAATTAAATTTTCAATTAAAAAGATGAATTTTGAACCAAGAAAATTATATTTCTATCAGGAAAGGTAAATTTTCGACGAAAAAATTAAGTTGAATTTTCAGTTTAAGTTTACAATTAAAAAAAGACTAATTTTGAAACAAAGAAATTAATTTAAACAAATACATGAATTTTGAAATAAAATAAAAAATTTTTAAAGAAATTTTCAACCAAACTTGAAGTTCAAATAAAGAAGATAAATGTTAAACCAGACACGGAATAGTTAAATTTTCAGTTAAAAAAACCTAGTTCTAACAACAACAAAAATTTCCACAGCATAGTTAGATTTTTAAGCAAACAAATTAATATTTAACTAAAATAATAAGTCTTCAACCAACAAACAAATGAATTTTTTAACCCAATAGTTGAATTTTCAACCCAAAAGATGAACTTTCTACAAAAAAACAAAACAAATACAAATTTTCAAAATTTCCCGTTTAAAAACTTAATTTTCAATAAAAAAAGTAATTTCCAATCAAAGAAACGCTTTCTCTAAAAAAAGGTGAATTTGTTGTCCGTGAAGATAAATATTCTACTACAAAAGACAAAGTTTCAACAAAATACAGAAATATTCAACGGAAGAAGATAAATCTGAAACCAAGCATGTAATAATTAAATTTTAAGTTTAAGAAATCATTTTTAACAGAAAAATAAATTTTCAACATAATACTTAAATTTTCAAGTAAGGAAATTAATTTTTGAAAAATTTTTTACCGAATAGTTGAATTTTTAACCCGAAATATTAATTTCAAATCCAAAATATGAATTTACTACTAGCCTGATTTTTAAAATAGGCTTTCAATTTTTTATAAATAAACAAATTTGACAAAAAAATTGTCATTTTTTCTATTTGAAGTTCCAGCTGCTCGCCAATAACCTGAAAATTGTTAAAATTGCCTAAGTTTCATTAGATAAAAATATTCCGAAATTATGTAATAAAACAAAAATTTTTTAAAAATAAATTATTTGTTGGAAGAATGTTTTTTACAATTTTCCATCATTTCACGTTTATTTAAGTTACATTGCAAGAAATTTGGATAAAAACAATATGATGATAAAGAAATTTCTCCTTAATATTATTATTGTTAATATTATAAAGAAATATATTAATCAGGCATTTTTTGACAGAAAACTTGGTTTTTTCGATGTATTTTTTTTTTTTTTTTTGATTCAGAACTTTATGAGGATTTTAGAAAAATTTATAATTTTTTTATTAATCTTATGATTTTTTTTAACAAACTTAATAAACAAATGCATTATTCGGGCATTTGTCGGCAGAAAAAATCGATTTATTAATATCAGTCTTTTCAGTTGGGAACTTGATGATAATTTAAGCAATATTCATAGCTATATAATCAATTTTAAAATTTTTTAAATCAAATTTAATAAACAAATGCATAGATAACGGATTTGTCGAAAGAAAAATTAGTTTTTTCGATGAAAACTTCTTAAATTAGGAATTTCATGATAATGAAAATTTTTTTTCAATTTCAGTCTTTTTAATTGGGAAGTTAATAATAATTTAAACAAAATTCCTAATTAGTTAATAAATTTTATATTTTATGAAAAAAAAATCAATAAACAAATGCATTATTTGGGCATCTGTCGAGGGAAAAATTGTTTTTTTTTTTTTTAGGTCAGTGTTTTTAATTGGAAACTGAATGATAATTTCATTAAGTCATAATTGGTTGATAAATTCTATGATGTTTTAAACAAATTTAATAAGCACATGCATTATTTGTGCATTTTTCAACGAAAAAGTATTTTTTTAATCTCAGTCCTTTCAGTTTAACTTTCTCATTACTTCCATTCATTTAATAAGGATGCAGCTTCAGGATAATGTAGTTCTTTATTTTTTTAAATGAAAAATTCATCAATTAATTATGAAATTTGCTGAAATTAACATGAAGTTCCCAATTAAAAAGACTGAAAACGAAAAAAACGAATTTTTCCGTCCACAGATGCCCGAATAACGTATTTTTTGTTAAATTAATTTTAAAAAATCATAAAATTTATCAACTAATCATGAATGTGGCTGAATTTCTTATGAAGATCCCAGTGAAAAAGTCTAACATCGAAAAAAAATTATTTTTCCATCGATAGATGTCACAATAATGCATTTGTTAATTAATAATGTTAAAAAATGTCATAAAATTGATCAATAAATTAGGAATTCTTTCTGACATTATTATAAAGTTCCTAATTTTAAAAACTGTCATCGTAAAACACAAATTTTTCTTTCAACAAATGCCTTATCTATGGATTTGTTTATTACATTTGTTTAAAAGCATCACAAAATTTATCAACTTCTAATGAATGTTGCTGAAATTCTCATGAAGGTCCCAACTGAAGAAACTGGCATTGAAAAAAAAACGATTTTTTGCCGAAAAATGCCCGAATAATACATTTGTTTATAAAATTTGTTTGAAAAAATTATAGAATAAATCCAAAAATTATGATGATTTCTTAAATCAGCATAAAGTTCCTAATTTTATAAAAATTACAACAAAAGAAACGAATGTTTCTGCCGAAAATGCCAGATTAATGCGTTTGTTTATAAAATTCGTTTATACCATTAACAATAATAATCTCAAGAAGAAATTTCTTCAACATTATATTGTTTTTAACCTAATTTCTTGCAATATAACTTTTAAAGACTTAAGATTATGGAAAATCGAGCAATGGAAACGTCAAATAAAAAAAAAATGGCCATGTTTTCGTCATATTTGTTTATTTATAAAAAAAGTCGGAAGCCTAATTAAAAATTCAGATGCGACAAATCTCTTGAAAATCTTATTAGCTTTTTTTCAATTTTTTTTGTCTAAATCGGTTAATATTTGTGGGCTGTACGTTATTTTGAACCAAAAAAGTATCAGATATTCGAAAAATTGTTAACAATTTTTATAAACAAATTAATCAACAAAAGTTAGATTTTTAGTAAAAATGATATATGGCTACTTCAGATGTGTTTGTTGAAGTATAAATCTAAAGGAAAAAAATGACGATATGACTTATAAAAAAAGACACCATTTGTTAATTATTTTAACAAGTTTTATAAACAAATGCATAAATTCGTCATTTTCAAATAAATTTGTTTTTTTCTTTAAGTATAAAGGACAATGAATATCTTGCTTATAGATTTTTGTGCGATTCTTTGATTTCAGGCAATTAGTGCTATTTGTTTAAACAAGATTAACTATTGCATAATATTATTATTTTTGAGTAAAACAAATTTGTTTTTTAGATCACCTTCAGATATGTTAAAAATACCTATTGATGTATGGCGCTTCCATTAAAAAACCGGCCTCAGAGTAATTTGTTTATTAGATTTGTTTATTAGATTTGTTTAAAAAGTTGGAATTTTTGTCTAACAGTAAATTATCACAGTAAAGGTCCATTGGTTATACAGATTTAATTGATTGTGTTAAAGAAGCTAAATTTATCTACGAAAACAGGACCAAAGTATCCATTTGTTTATTACATTTTTTACAACAATTACTAATTGTTTAGTATTAATAAAAAATAACTATAGAGAGCTACTAGCAATGCATTAGGAATTTATTTCTCTGAAAAAATGAAATCCATTTGTTGAAAAATGGCTAGCTAAAAATTAGCGTGATGTTTTTGAATTAAGCTTCTTATTCAGAACTTTCTAATAGCTTAGTGGAAAAGCACCTGACCGGAAATCAGAAGTTCTGTGGTTCGATTCCTAGTGAAGCGAAAGATTCTTTTTTCAAGAAAAAAATTTAATTTGAACATTTTTAGTCATCCTAAAAATCTAATTATTGACAGATATCCTCACTTTTTTTATTATAATCAGAATTCTTTTGTCTCTTTTTGTATCCACTCGACTAATAATTCGAGAACGTGCTACGCAATGCGTCAAGTGCCTTTATTATGCTCTCCTGGCCACAAGACCACGTTTTTCGTGGGTACTCATCTCATTCCCACGATTTTTTTTCACCCTTCTCTTAAACCACCCCCTTTTTTACTCTTTCCTTTAACTTGCCACCCCTTTCCACCCCTCAGCCAATACTTCAATTCCTAAGAACCAGCATCCATTTTCAGTTTACCCCTCGACTCTTTTCATTGGTTGAACCGGTGTTCGTTGTATTCTGTCTTTGGAAGTTTGTCATTTCATTATTTTTTATTTTTTTTTTTGCACGTCTCGTCGGAAACAATTCTGAAGCAACTTCGTAAAATAGGTGCATCCGCGTTCGAATGTCTTCGAGAAAGAAGACGACGAAGAATGAAAAAAAGGTGAAACGAAGTTTCCGCTAATAGGTGCTAGGTGGAATAATTCTTTAAGAGATTCAAGTTTCAGACTGAAAGAATCTTTCCTCAAACTTTTCTGGTAATTTCTCCTTTGCTCCATTTTATTCCATTTAATAACTTGTTTGATAATATCTGGATTTTTATTTTCAAATATTAAAAATAAAAACAATTTAAACATCCATTATTAACAAAAATTTTTTATATTCAGTTAAAAAATACTTCATACAATAATTAATAATGAACTGTCTACATCAAACTATTTTGGATTAGGTAAAATTTTTTTAAAGGACTTTATTTCCTATGAAATGGATAGGAATTCAACTTGTATAAATTCGGAATAAAAGCGTACATGTTGGACTCAAATTTTGAAAATTGAACAATTGTTTTTTTTTTTTAATTTTATGGTCTTTTCCCAGGTAAAATCTATTAAATAACTTTATATTCAATTTTTGTGTCTACTGATCCAAAATTATTATTAAGAAATATTTATTTTAGACTAGTAGACAAAAAACAATTAACATCAAATTAGTTAATTTTATTTTTAATTGAAGAATCTCGAAATTAAATTATTTCAGATTAAAACCATGAAAATTGGATCATTTCAAAATTCAAAGAAATTGAAACGTTCTCAATTTGGATTAATTAAAATTTGACAATTTGAAATTGAAAAATAAATTGCATGTTTCCAAGTCAAACTTTCTGAAATTCTAGAATTTTAAATTTCTATTCCATAGAAAAATTATGATTTAACACTGAAGAAATGGTTAGTTGAGCCAACTATTCAGTTAGTACGATATGGTACTACTATTTTTAATAGTTGATACTGATATTTTATTAGTGGGGACAACAATTTCATTAGTTGCAATAATTATTCAGTTAGTTCCAGCAATTGAATAATTCTAAAAAAAAAACATTTAAAATTAAAAGTAATTTGAATTGAAAAACATTAAAAATGAAAATATGTCTACTACACGGAAAGTTAAAAATTAAATTAATCCGAAATTAAATTATTACATATTTTAATTTTATATCTTTTTAATCTCAAGTCTTTTAAATGTTAACACATCTTTTAGAAACATCACTTATTCTTTCGATCTTTCAGTCAAATAGTTTTCAATACAAATAATTCATTTTTGTCAGTTTACACCAAAAAATCAAAAAAAAATTTAATATATTACATTCAATATTTTAAAATAAGAATACAAAGCAAGATCGCCACTTTTTCAATTTTTGAAATTGTACAATTTTATCCCTTTCAATTCGAAATTATTTTTCAAATTGTAGTCAGAAATATTCAATATTTTTAACATTTTCAAATAAAAAATCATTAAGTTCTCAATTCGCAGTTCTTAAATATTTTAATTTTTAACGTTTGAATTTCACAAAATTATTTTTTTAATTTTCATCGTTTTAAATTTAGCAGAAAGGCATTCAATTCAAAACTTAATTGCAAATCGTGTCTGATATGCTAAGATTTCTATGATTAAAAAAAAACATACAATTTTGTACTAAACATTTTCATTTTTGAAACATTCAATAGTGAAACTTTTCTGAAATTTTTAATATTTGAAGATGAACCTACAACATTTTTAACTTTTCAATTGGAAACCTCCAAAAATTAAGAAATTTTAAGCCAAAAATTTTTGATTTTTAACTTTTTAAAAAAAAAAGCTTTAGTTTCATGACCTTAAAAATTAAACTGTTTTAGAATTGCGCATTGAAAACTATAATTTAAAATTGAAATTATAGAAATTTCAAAGATGATAAAAATAAAATTAATATTATTTTTAAATATAATACCATACAGTGTTCAGTGACATTCAATATGATTAAATAGATTTATTTCTTTAAAAAAAGGGAATAGATGGAATCTTATGTTAGAAGCAATAAAAATTGAAGGATTATAATTTTTCTTAAAAATGGACACTTTTTAAATTAGAAACTTAATTATTTTAGTTTAAAGTAATAGGAAATTAATAATTCTTTAATTTTTATTTATATAATAAAATTCATTAATTTAACTTAAAACTTGAAAAATTTAGGAATTAAACAATTCAATGTCTACGGTTAAAATTTAATTTAGCATTCTGAATATTTTAGCGAGTCAATTTTTCCGAATGGAAACAATTCAATTCGAAATTGATTAGTTCTAAATGTTTGATTTATGATTGCTCATTTTAAATATACAGATAAATATGACTAAATATTGAAATGTGACTTTTTTAAATTAAAGAAAAATATATCTAATTGAATGTGTTAAAAATATTTTAAAAAAATTTGAACAATACTTAAATCGATTAATTTTAAATTGTAGTAAAATTTAAAATAGGTTATAAACTTCCAATATTAAGTTTTAAGCTACTAAGTCTATTCAATTGAAAAAATTTAATTTTTAACGTAAAGTTCTGTAAATTGTTTAATTTTTAACAGATTTAGAATCGTCAATGTATAATACAGGAACTACAAACCAATTTTAAAAATCATTTATTAATTTTTATTTACAGTTGCACAAGTTTATTTATATTTATATTTATATTT
>NC_046664.1:21930491-21966946 GCF_010883055.1 Belonocnema kinseyi
AATTTAAAAAGTTGACAATAGAACATAAAATTTAAAAAAAATAAAATCAATTTTTTTTTATTTGCGTTCATATCAACTGGTGTAAAATTTTTAATATTTCAAGCGTGATTACTAATCAAATATTTTTGTTCAGAATTATATATTTAATAATAAAAAGATTACATGAGACGCTATCAAACATAAATATAAATTTATAAATTAAATCTATTTGTACGAGATAATCAGTTCGCACGTAAATTTCAATTGCAATTAATTTGCCCATGAAATAAATGTCAAGGGAATTAAAGAACAAATCAGGTTTTACACTCATCCTGAAAATCTCAAATCACGAATTTCAGAAATAATTAAATTTGAATCCGTCTGACCCATCCCAGCAGTAATTAAATAATTCAAATCCGAACTCGACGAGCATCAAACAATTATACACTCTCCTTTTTAGAACGTTCTTTTCCAGAAATTGAATGTACCTAAAATTCACAATATTTGCCCTAATAATTTTCTAAATAATGGGATAATTGAAAAATCCCGAAAATAAAAATTCCCGACACTGTGAAATTCCTCCCAAAAAAATATTCAAAGTAAAAAATTCTTGAAATACTAGAAACTTCCAAATTTTGAAAAGAAATGTTTTTAATTAAAAAATAATATTTATTAATTTGTTTTAATTGTTCACATTCAGGCATTTTTTGGGGACTTTTCAGTCGACCTTAAATAATAAGAGGAATTTCAATTTAACAGTTTTAATTAATTAGTGTTGAAGTTTTTGATTGATTTCAAGAGCCTTAACAGTTTTAAAGAAGTTTCAAAATGTTACCAAAATTTTTTTAAATTCGGGTAATTTGAAGAAATATTTATAAGATTTAAAAAGATTTTAAAATAATCTAAGGCTTGTCAAGATTTGGAAAAGATTTCCGAAACTGCCAAACAAAAAATTCCAGAATATTTTAAGGCAATTTCATTCGTAATGCAGCTTTTTCTTAATTTTAAGTGGTTCAGAAGTATATAAAAAAAAATACAAAAATAATTTAGAATTTCAATTTTCCAACGTACATTTTCCAATATTTTGAAAAACGCGTTTTAAGAATGATCGACGTTTTTAAAAGAATAAATAAATTTTCGTAAGATTACTAGAAAAATTTCAAATAATTTTTTAATCTAAAGAAATATTTTCAAAAAGACAATTCAAAAATACTTTAAAACACTTTCAATGATTTCCTTAAATTTCGAAAAATAATTTAGATGATTTTAAATTGAATTTTTTCAATTTCGCAAGATTAAAAATTTCAAAAAAATTCTAGTAAGTTTCAAAGATATTTAGAAGTTTTGGAAAGATTCAAAGATAATTTTAAACTTGAAAAGATTTCAACGAAATCTTCAAAAAATCCACATTAAAAAAATTTAATCTATAAGTTTTTAATTATTTTTCATTTTTTTAAACCTTTTAATATTTTTTATTTGCCTTTTAAAATTAATTTAAAAATAATAAAATATCATTCAAATTTTCTTAAAAAATATAAATTAAAAAAGAAAACTTAAATCTCTACGAGTTTTTAAATAGTTTTAAATCTTTTATACTTCTCAACCTTCTAAATACATTTTTTAATTATTCGAATTTTTCCTAGAATTTCGAAAAAGTTCTGTAAAGTTAAGAAAACTCTTTTTTCGAAATCTTTAAAAATATAAATTTTTGAAAAAATTGTTTGAAATCTTTAAAAGTTTTAAATAATTTTATTTTTTTAGAACTTCTAAATATCTCCTTAACTTACTTGAATTAAAAAAAAATAGTTGTCTTTGCAAAATCGGAAAATTTTCTTTAAAAATGATCTCCGCTCATCTTAGAAATTTTAGGAAAGCATTAGAATTCTTTTTTGAATCTTTAAAAAATTCACATTTTTACAAAGTTAAAAAAATTATTTACTTCAAAGTTCTTTCCTTATCCACGAAATATTGTTAAATTCGTTTAAAACTTATGATTTTTTGTTCGAAATCTTAATGCCTTGAATTTTTAGAATAATTGAACAAGATTGTGAAAGATTTTTAAATAATTTATATTTTTATTTCACATTTAATGTTGAAAAAAAAACTTTTTTCATATTCTTCAAAACTATACGTTTAATTTGAAAATTTTTGAATCTGTTCATCTTTTAAATTATTTTTTAATCTTTCGGGAACTTCTAATGAAACTGCTTGAAATGTTCTGAAATATTTTCATAAAATAATGTTTTCAAAATAAAAAATCAGCAAAATTAAAAAAAAATCTAGAATGTTTTTCTTTCTCCTGAAACCTTTCAAAATTTTTGAGCAGACTCGCCTTTCGAAATCTCCAAAAATCCACAATTAAACAAAATTTTAATCTAAAAGTTTACAATTATTTTACATTTTTTTCAAAAATTTTGTAATCTTGCAAAATTTAAAAATTTTACTCTAAAATCTTCTACAATCTTTTTAAAAATTTGAAAAAAAAACAATTTGAAGTGTTTAAGTCTTTTTTAATTGGCTCTTAAAATTATTACGAAAATTTTATTTTTTCCGGAAGTGTTGAAAAACTTTTTTTTATTTTCTTGAAACTTTTGTCAATAGTAAAAAACAACTTCTTTTTACTAAATCTCAAACCATTGAAATTAAGAAGAAAACTGAAATCTCTACAAATTTTAGATTATTTTTAAATCTTTTTAAAACTTCTAACCTTCTAAATATATTTTTTAATTATTCGAATTTTCCCTGAAATTTTGAAAAAGTTCTGCAAAATTAAAAAGTCTTTTTTCCAAATTTAAAAAATCTACATTTGGAACAAATTGTTGGAAATCTTTACAAGTTATAATTTATTTTATTTTAGAACTTCTAAATATCTCCTTACTCGAATTAAAAAACAAATAGTTATTTTTGCAGAATCGCTAAATTTTAGGAAATCATTTAAAATATATTTTAAAAGTTTAAAAAAATTCTTTACTTCCAAATTCTTTCTTTTCTCGGGAAATATTATTAAATTCTTGAAAAACTTCTAATTTTTTGTTCAAAATCTTAATGCCTTTTTTTTAAGCTTATAATATTAACAAGAACGATCTGAAGAAAAAATATCTTTATTATAATATTGTTTCCATCCAAAAATCTGCCAATGTAACTTAAAAAACGTAAAATTATTGAGAATGATAGAAAACATACTTTGAGCAAGTAATTTGTTTATAATTTTGTTTATTTGTTTTGTTTTTTTATCATGATGGGATATCTTTAAGTAGTAATCTAAATCTATGAAGCGTAGGCAATTACAACAATTTTCTTATCATTCACAAACACCGGGAACGTCTAATAGAAAAAAACAACTATTTTTTCGTCATATTTATTTATTTATAAAAACCAGTTTTTTTTAATTTGGTCCCAATTTGTCAAAATGTGTGGGCTGTACGTTATTTTGAATGTACTATATGCAATAGTAAACAGATTATTTAATTTTAAGAGATGGATAATCTAGGAATTAGGACTAGTAATCTGATTTATCGCACAAAGTAACAGGAACTTGATAAGTTTCTAAGTCACAATGAAAGAGCTTTTGCTAAAAGCCCCTGTAACTCCGTAAGAGGATTGGGCGAATCATTGATGTGAGGGACGCGTGTTGAGGGTAAACTAGCAGAGATAATGAAAGATCAATGATGACAATTTCGATAACATCCCCTATATTTTCACCATAGAGCACCCTTATCAATTTAATCAATTTTCAATAAAAATATATACTTTAACAATATTTTTTACCTACAATGAAAAAAATAGAATAAAATAAATGAGTAACAATAATTTTAAAAAAAACATAAGATACCTATTTCTTGGCCTTTTATTTTAAGATTTCATTCATTTCTTATTGAAATATCACGAATTACCCTTTAAAAAAATTTTATTTAGATTTCCCGCATTGGGATTCGAACCCACGACAGTTGTTAGATTGTACCGAAGAATTAGCCAAGCACTTTACCAACTGAGCTATATTATCTCTCAATATATTAACCTACTTAATAATATTTAAAGTTTTTAATTAAAAACTTTAATCAATTGAATGAATCCCAATTTTAGGTCTTCGTTATTAAACAAACGTAAGAATTCAAAACATTTCATTACTAACATACGCATTTAAAATAAGAAAATGCTAAAATTTCAAACTGAAAAGAAGACGATTATCAAATGTAGAGCGTTTAAAATTATAATTTTTGTAATTTAAGTGCTGGAAAATTGTACAACATCAAATTTATCTTTAATATTCTACACTTTTTTTAAAAGGAAGAGTTTCATATTTAAGGATAGGAAAATTTGGCGATTCAAAATGAAACTTACAAAATTGCACACTCAAAATAGGAAAATGGAACAATAAAGGTTTTTAAATTAGATGTCTTCCAAGTTACCAATATATATTATTAATCTAAAAAAAACTAAAATGACACGTTACAGTTTTGGCACAATATAAAAACTAAAAATATTAGCATTAAACATAATAAAATATTAATTCGAAACTGGTTCCAATTTGACTAATAATAATTATACTAAAAAAATCGTAAGTAGGATATAAGATTTGAATGCATTATAAAAAAATTTCGTAAATAAACAAATGAATAATTTTTAAAGAATTTAAAATCATTTTTTATAAACATATCTACCTCTAAAGAGTTTATTTCTACAAATTGGATATATTTAGAATACGATTGTCAGAATTGGATTTTTTTAAATCTGAACAATTTACCTTTTGGTTTTTTGGATTTAAATGTTTATTTATTAAATTTTCATGCTGAATTAAAAAGTGAAAAATAAAAAATGTCAGTTGTTCTAAATTAAACATTTGAAAACACAATATTCAGTTTTCTTCAATTTTTTCGAATTTTTAATAGTTAAAAATTCTATTTTCTTCAACTTTCAATAACGGGATTTTAATTGCTGAAAATTTAATAATTAAATTTTTCATATTCCAACAGTTGCATTTCCTACAGTTGGAAATGCAAATATCAATTTCCGCACAATTAAACATTTAATTTTCACCTTTTTTTAACAGTCGCAAATTAAATTTTTAAAATTTGTTCAATTTTGAACAATTAATTTTCCTCTGTTGAAAATTAAATTATCAATTTTATTTAATTTTCAGTAATTAAATTTTTTATTTAATTAAATTTTCAACAATTAAATTTTAACTGTTAAAATTCAATGATTAATTTTTCTTCAATTTTCAGAAAATGCATTTTCCACTGTTAAAACCAATTTTAGCTCAGTTTCAAATTACATCATTAATTTTAAACAATCTTAATTCAATTTTCGCTCATTTTGAACAGTTGAAAGTTCAATTTTCAACAATTAAATTTTCATCTCTTAAAAATTTAATTTTCAACACTAAAATTCTTAACTGTTAAAAATCCCATTATTATTTCTGAACAATTTCAACAGGTGAATTTTCCTATGTTGGAAAGTTGACTTTCACTTTGTACACAGTTCAAAATTTAATTATTAATTTCTAAAGTTCAATTTTTCCTAATTATTAAGAGTTGAAAATTCAATTATCAATTTTTTCCAATTTTCAACAGTTGAATTTTCAATTTTAAAACAACTGATTTTCACCTGTAAGAACTTAATTATTAATTTTCTTCAAGTTTCAACAATGGAATTTTCAATTTTATTCAATTTTAAAAATTGAATTTTAAACTTTTGAAAATTGAAAGCTGAATTTTGTTTCATTTTGAACGATCCAACAATGGTTGACTTTTTCGAAAGCGAGTCGCTATTTGCAAAAAATATTTTTAAAAATTAGTAGTCAACCAGGGGATTCATATATCACATGGACAATTTAATTTTCTTAAAATTACGGATGAAAATTCAAATTTTACTCTTCTTCCATTTTTAGCAATTCAATTTTCAACTGTTGAAAAATGAAGAAAATGCGAAATTGAAGTTCCAACTGTTAGAAATTCAATTGTTGAAAATTGATCATTTAACTTTTAACAGTTAAAACTGCAATTGATGCAAACAAAAGAAAATTGAAAGGGAATGGACCACTTTTGCAAGAGTGCTACTGAGCCCAATCTATATATTCATAGCGGGGGGGGGGGGGGGGGGGGGACAAAACATTCACAGGATCAGGTTACTAAACCACTTTTATAGCAGGGCTACTTAACTACTTTTGCAAGAGGAAGATTCGTCTATACCTTATCGACATCGAGAACATTCTGGAAACTTAGCACGGACATGAACCACTTCAGCTATAGGATGTTCAGTAAGTCGATAAGGTAGATACGCATCTTCCTACCATAAAAGTAATCCAGTCTCGCTGGTCCTGTAGCCCTCTTCTATCAATGTTGATAAGGTAGAAATTTAGAGTGGCCCCATCTGAAATATTCTAGAAACTTAGCACGGACACGAACCACTACCTCTGAGGAATTTTCTAGATGTCAGTAGGGTAGGAATTTGTATTTATAACCGGCGTAGGCCGGTTATAAATCCATTCTTCATTCACTCTGTACAATAAACGTGACTTCGATATCAGATCGGAAATTGCACAAAGTTCGCATGCCTCCAGTTCTGTGTTTTGGCTTGGTTCTGGAAATCCGAATCCACTCAGTGAGAGAATAATCGATAATCTCGTAGAAGCATTACTTGAGCTGTACAGTTTATGTGCAAGAGACCCCATAAATGGAACCTTTGCATCATAAAACTTGGGCTTATGACGAAAGAGAGTCGAGAATTGAAAGAAAAAAAACGCTAACAGCGCTCAGCCGCTCACTGCTCAGCCGCAGAAAACTTCATGTTCAACCAGAGGAAATTACAAAACTTGCAATACTTATTTTAGAATAAAATTTATAATTTACCACGAAACATGCTTAGAAAAAATGTAACAAATTTTTAAAATGAGGTTAAAATTATAATACTGAAAAATAACAATAAAAAACTGAAGCACTGCCTCATAGAACGTTATATGAATAGAGATTTTGATTTACCTTTTATTTAAGATCTGCGAATTGATTACAGAAGAGCATAAGCCAGTATAGTAACTATCTAGTAATTGTATTCCGGAAGTTTGAAAAAGAAAAAAAAATTGTTTATAATATTTTAAACAAATTAATGAACAACTTTTTTCTGATTCAAAATGATTAGTTGTTTCAAATTCACAGTTTTTATATAGAATATTAAAGAAGTATACCTAATTGTGATTATTTAAAAATATCTGCTCTTTGCCAATTATTCAAACAAGTTTTATTTAAAAATACAGTTTTCGTCTGTCCCAATGAAAGGCTCCTTCTTTTTGCAGAAAGAAGAGAAATTGTCTTTCCAATGACTCCTGGCTGTCATTTTTTTTCAAATTAACAAAAAATCGTAATTATTTAAACAAAATTGATATACAAATTCAAATTTTTAACATTATTGTTTTATTTCGTTTAAATTGATAAAAATATTATTTTTGAAGCAAAATTTTACAAATAAATGCACATTTTGACAACGGATAAGAAAAGTTAATTATTTAAACAATTAAAAAAATTTTTTACCGAAGACTTTGCGATGAAAAGTATTCGTTTTCTTTTCGGCATAAACAACCAAAGGCTTGTCATTTATTCCTTTCTATCACATTTTTTTAATTAGAAATAGTATTATTTATTTAAATAATATTTATAAACAAATTCACAGTATTCGTATGTCACAAAGAATAGACTTCATTTTTTGGAAGAATTAGCCAAAAATGTCTTACAGTGTCTCCTTGCTGTCATTCTTTTACAGATTACCAACAACTTTTACTAATTTATACAATATTTATTTAGAAATTCACATTTTTTACATTATTCTACGAATAGGACCAATTATTTCGAAACCAACTAAGGATATATTGGAAATGACTCCTAGCTGCAATTTTGTTCAAATTGAATAAAAATACCAATCATTTAAGCAATTTTTATAAATTAATGCACATTTTACCTATTTTTTTTTTAAAGAATAGATTTCATTTTTAGCAAAATCGACTAACAATGTATTTCCAAGAACTCGTTTATATGATACTTTGCCAAGGATAAGAAAAGTAAAAAAAATTATATTGACCTATTATTGATTTCGCAAAGAAAATTAATACTTTTAATGAAAAAATGGCCAGACTGTGCATTTGTACATAAATATTGTTAAAATAATGAACGGTTAATATGTTAACAAAAAATCTTAACATTCTGCTTAAAAAATAGCAAGATATTATTAAATTAAATTGATTAATATTAAAAATATTGTTTATGGGCTCCATGCTTGCCATTCAATTGATTATTTATTCTACAAAAGTTGTTTAAATTAGTCTACTGAAACCTCTAATTCTATATTCAAAATTTCAATAAAATTAGTAAGTATGCATTAAAATGGAGTATTATAGATTAATATTCAATATTATAAATATGAAAAATAATGATATTATCGATTTACTTGCAAATCCAACTGTTTTGTTGTAAATTTTTATTTAGAATTTACATAAATTGGAAAAGTACACAACTTAAATTATTTATTGGTTAAAAAATTTATTATATGGTTGAAAATTTTATGGACTGAAAAATCTTTTTTGATTAATATTACAACAGTTTTATTGAAAATTCGTTTTTTTTAAATTAATTCAATTGCTTTCAATTTGTAATTAAAATCTTTTTTGGTTGAAATATCAACTATTATATTGCTTGATGACAATTCATTTTTTTTGGTAAAAATTTCACTACTTGGTTAAAAGTTGTACACTTTGTAAAAAAATTCCTCATTTTACTGGAAAATTCCACTCTTTGGTTGTAAATGAATTTTTTTTTGAAAATTCATATTTTCGAGTCAAAAATATAACTGATTTGTAGAAAACTCTTGTTTTTGGCTTGAGAATTCAATAATTTTGGGTATTTTAAACTATATTATTATTGGAGAAAATTCAACAATTCGGTTTAAATATTTTTCCTTTTTTAATGAAAAATCTTATTTGAATAACAAATTATATCTTTTGTTAGAAATTTTATCTTTTTTGACTGCAAGTTGAACTGTTTAGATAAAAATTCTCTGTTTTAAATGAATTTAATTGTTTTTTATTTATAATTAAAACATTTTTTGATAGAAATATCAATATTATCGATATTATCAATGAATATCTAAAAAAAATATATTATAGTTGATATTTCAACCAAAAAAGATTTTAATTACAAACTGAATGCAGTTGAATTAATTTTAAAACAGGGAATTTTTAATTAAACTCTTGAAACCTCAACCTAAACAGATTATTTTTTAACTAAAATTGAATTTTTGCTTGTGAAGGATGAAATTAAAAATTAAAAAGATAAATATTCGAACCAAAACGCCGAATTTTCAAAAAAATAGTTCAATTATTAATCAAAAGAGATTTTTGAGTCAAGAAAGAAAACAAATTTCAACCAAACTGTTGAATTTTCAAGTAAAAAAAAGAGTTTTCTCTAAAACAGTTATATTTTTAATCCGAAAACGTACATTTTCAATGAGAAAAGTTAATTTACTTCATTTATTTAAAAAGTAAATTGATAATGTTAGTCTTATTAATATTTAAAATATTTAATATTAATCTATAATATTAAATGTTAAAGTATACTTACTAATTTTTATTGAAAAATTAAATTTACGAGTTACTATTAAATTACTAACCTAAGCAGTTGGCAAAATTTGAAGTTAGAAAAAATAAATAGCCAAATGTTGCTCTTATAAAAAAAAGCGAAAACTCATTTAAATTTGTCAGGCATAATTTTTCATAGGACACGTAATTTTTGTCTTAAATGTATAAAATAACCCAAAAAGATCTATAAATTTCTTATCAATCATTTTTTAGATCGAACGAGTAGAGTTTATTTCGATGGTAAAAAATTAGATAAAAAGGTAAAAAAATTTAATTTTTGGAAAAACGACACAAGAGATGAAAAAAAATTAAAAGACAAAGGCAAAAAATATCTAAAAGTTTGTTATAAACTCTGGCTGTCAAAATATTTAAAAAATGAAAAAATAAACTTTTTGGAAAAACCACACAAGTTTCAATAAAATGTTTAATAATAATTTCTACTTTATTAGGATGTGCATTTTTTTCATGATAAAAAGGAGACAATGAAAATTCTTTTGTACCAATACAAATGTATACTATAAATGGTAATGATATGAATTTATTGAAATTATATTAATTCTTCAGGGTGGCTAAGAATAAAATTAAATGCAAAATAAGAAACAAATATTAAAGTAAACATTAAAAATAAAATTTGTAGTTTATTTTAAAATATCTGAATAAACAGCCCCAGATCGAGTTGCAGAAATAAATATAATATACATTTTATATAACAGAGTTGAACATAACATAGGAAAAAAATTCAAAAGAACTTCAAAAATACTAGAAAATTTTAAATCTTAGATTTATGTTGGAATATAAAAGATAATCAACGATATTTATTATTTTGTTATTGATGCAGGTTTTTTCACCAGGGAAATTAATTAATAGTTTTAGATGTTAATTTTCTTTGTCTATTTGGTCTAAATCAATTTTATTAAAATATTGATTAATCTTAAGATTGTGAAAAAATACTGTCCCAGTATTAGACATACTTTTACCATTGTCTCAGTAATATTCCTTTTACCTTGATAACTACTTCAGCTGATGCAACTTTAAGCCTTCATTGAATAAAAAATAGGCCTTTCCTTTGTAAATAAAAAAAAATACGAAGCTCAACCCTTCATGCAATTTCACAAATAAAAATAAAAGTCTTGCGAATGAAATAAAATATGGTACATTTCCCTTGATGTGGGCGGGTGGTACAATAGAGGAGATGTTAAAGTCCTAGGGCTAGGGAGATTTTCGCCACCATTAAATCAGCTCGCATAATATGCAGTGTAGCAGAAAGACGATCCTGAATGCGATCTTCCGTGCCGTGGGTTTTAAGGCTCTTTAAAAAGAGTCACGCTTCGATTCGCGTATCGCGAGGGCGCAAAGCGCACAACGAACGGTCTTGGGAAAGACATGAGATTCAACTGGAACGCTCGATTTCCGACGGACTGTAGCGTACAGGCTACAATATTGGCACGAGACTTGTGTTTGTGAACATGTACATTCACATATATAAGTATATATACATACACGAAGGACAAAAGCAGAGAAAACGAAAAAGGCGAATCACATTGCACGCTATAGAAGGAGATTGATAGAGGGAGATGGAGACCAAGAAGAAACAAGAAGAGTGAGAAAAATAAAAGGGTCAGGAGAGGAATATAAGGAGACTCTAGATTCTATCAGAAAAAAAAAATTTTTTGAAGCAAGTAAATGCATTTAGTTGAATCCTGCTTCTTAGCATCAAAAAAATATTCTTTTACGGTAGCAATCTTTATTTTTTATTTTAAATTAGGAAAATTATTTCTTGATTCAAAGGTTTAGATTTGTTAAAATTTGATTAGTCCTTTAGAGTAATATTTCTTTGATTCAATGAGTTCGATTCTTTAAATTTATTCAAACACATTTTAATGAATTAATTATTAGTGTCGTGAGCAGAATTAAATTATTCATATAAAATAAAAAATTTAATTAGAAGATGATGGATTTTGTTGGTATAGTGGTTCATTCTATGCTCAATCCTTTGAAAGAACCCATGTTCATAGTTGGTTTATTCCATTGTCGTATCTTCTTCCAACCGTGTCGTATGAGTAGCTGATGTTAATTGATGTTCATCAGGAAATAATTAAATTATGAGATTTTGGATTTTGTTGGTATACTCATCCTTTTTATTTCCAATCGTTTGAACAAATCTGATGTTGATTCATGTTGAACAAGCAAAAATACAAACATCTTCTAATTTAATTTTTACTTAGTAAGCATCAACTAATCATAAAACACAGTTGGAAAACGATACAACAGTAGAAAAAACCAAATATACAAATTGGATTGGAAATAGATTTGACCAGTTTATCAATAAAATTCAACATTTTCTAACAAATTTATTAATTTTGTTTCAAGAAATTATTCTTTTTATGTAGAATACGAAGGACACTATTCTAAACAAATATTTTTTTCTTGCACTAATTCATTTAATAAGTAGATTTGATAAGAATCAAATCAATTCTTTCTTCGAACTTCAATGTAAATATGACTAAGAACTTTTGTAGGTCTTACGGTCTTCATTAAATTAAAAGAATAAAAAAGAAAGGAAGAGAATCTAAATAAATAATATATAAATGACGATCGTTTCTTACATATAATTAAAAACAAATTCGTTTTAATGAAAGTAAAAGAAATAAAAATAGCCGTGCTCATTTTCTTGTAAAAAAAATAGAATATTTCCTTTTGTGGTCAATTATCATCTCAATAGTTAAGAGTCCACTATTAAAACAATACTGATTTGTGTCAATAATTTAAATTAAAATATACAAAAACGTATCATACAAAAGCCTAAAAAAAATTCAAGAGGTTTTTTTAGTCAGAAATCTTAGTTGAAGAAACAAACAAAATCTTTATAATGTTTTTGGAGAACGACGAACATACGACAAAGAAGACAAGAGACATACATTAAGGCGGTAAATTCAATTTGAGGAATGCGCGCCAAAGTAATAGGAATTTTAACTTGGTTTTGTTTATTTTATAATACGTTGATATATTTTGTTGACATTCATCATTTCTGTCTTAAGTTAATCGAAATATTGTGATATTTGTTTATAAAAATGGATTCTATTATGCGTCATTTATATGTATTTTTTTCTCTAGCAATAATTTTAATATTGTTAAAATCAAAATCAAAATAATAGCTTAAGTTCCAACAATGTTGTGAAAGATCTGTATTAAAATTTCCAACTCTACAATCTCTTTTATGATCCGAAACTCTAGTTTTTTATCTTCGGCCTGTTTCAGCAGTATAAACTTTTTCACAGCAATTACATTCAATGAGATATTCCACAGACAAATTTTTGGTACTATCAATATCTTTTTGATTAAGTCAACATTTTTAAAGAGTGTTTTGATTGCTAAAATAAACATTTAAGTTTAATTTTTTTTAACAATCTTCTCAATCTTCCAGAAATCCAATTTATTTTATGTATCAATCCAAATGATGCGAATTAAAATGAAGATAGATATCTACCATACCATAAAGATTTTTAAACCAATTAATAATTAACTTACATTCAGTTGTTTTAATAATTTTTAAATCAAGGTAATTAATTGAATTATTATGTTCAATTGAAACTGTAAACTGTATGGAATTCTCAATACTGTTAAAAGTATTTATGAGATCGTCAATATTTTCAGTAGGAACAATAGCTAAAACATCATCCACATACCTTTTATATAAAACAGGTTAAAAATTCAATTTTTTCAAAGCTCTTGTTTACACATCTTCTAAAAGAAAATAAAAAAAAATGATAGAAGATAATGGTGAACCCACAGGACAACCATTTAATTGTTTATAATATTTACATTTAAAAGAAATCTAAGGTAAATGAGAAGAATTTCGATGAAATTCTTAAAAATTCACGGTGAATATAAAAAAGCTCAAGTTAATTGAAAATAATTTAAAAATATGAATAAATTCATTAAACCGTAACTTTGTAATAAGAATAGAAATATTCAAGGGAATTCTAAAGAATATGATGAAATGGTTAGGAATTCCAGGTGTGTTTAAAATACTTCAGGAGCAATTAAATAAAAACTTTTAGAAATTCAAAGAAAACATTTAATTAATTAAATTTTTTAATTAACTTATTTTTATTTAATTGAATTTATTTAAATTCGGATAATTCAAGCAAATTAAAAAATTTGAAGAGAAGTTTAATTAATTAAAAAGAATTCCGAGTAACTAAATAAGAATTCAGGGTGAATTCCAAAAAATGATTTATTTGATTTCAGTAAAATTTGATTTAAATTCACGGAATTTACGGGAAATGAGAAGAATTCGACGAAATTCATAAAAAACAAGGCTGAATTAAAAAATGTATAAATTTAAATAAAAATAATTAAAAAATAATAAACAATTAATAGAATTCAGTAAGTTTGATATGAAATCAGAAAAATTAAAAGGCATTTAAAAGAATTTAATTTTACTTAAAAAAAGACTTCAGGATTAATTAGAAAAAAAATTTTTAGGAATCCGTTAAATTGAGAAAAATTGAGTGCATTTAGAAGAATTCAAAAGAATTTAGAAGAATTCAGAACCAATTAATAAAAATTCAGAGCAAAGTGCAATCATTGAAACTATTGAAATAAATAGAAAATGTCTAAAATCTTAAAATTTCCTTAAATATTTCAAATCCTTTCATATCCTTTGAATTCCTTTGATATCTTTTGAATTCCCTTCAAACTTTTTAAAGTTCTCTTGGTAATATTTTTAAATAACCTAAAAAAATAGCAGATTTTTTTAAACCTTTTAAAGCTCTTAAAAATGCCAAGGTATTTGGAAAAAATACATCTAAATATTTCTAATCCTTCAGTATCTTTTGAATTCCCTTGAAACTTTTTAAAGTCCTCTTTGTGATATTTTTAAATAACCCAAAATATTTCAGATCCTTTTAAATCTGTTGAAATCCTTTTCAATCTTTTAAAGCTCTTAAAAATGCCTATATATTTCGAAAAAATTCCTCTAAATATTTCAAATCCTTTAATGAATGTAGCTATTGATTCTTAGAATCAATTAAGTAAAATCTATAAAAAAAGTCCATTGGATTAAGTAGAATTGAGTAAATTTAAAAAAACTAAAGGAAATTTTAAAAATTCTTAAGAATTTAAAAGAATTCAGGATAAACTAATAAGAAATCAGGGTGATTTTCTAAAATTAATTTTAAATATCTTTCAATTTTTGAAAACCTACCAAATGCCTCACTTTCCGTAAATGAATTCTTTGAAATCCACTATAATATTTATAAAATCCCGCGAAATTCTATGATGATATTTTATGAAATCTTGGACAAATGTCCATATATTCCGAGATTCTAAAAAATTCTTTATCCTGAATTATTGCAGTCGTTTAAAGATTTCTTTAAATGATTAAAATAAATTTTTTAAATTCTAAGAATATTTTAAGGTTCCCTAAAATATTTAAGACCCGCAGAAATCCTACAAAATACATCATTTTCCGAGAATAGATTCTTTAAAATCAACTAAAATAATATAAACTTACCTTTAATCTTTATTAAATTTTTTAAATCCCTGCAAATAAATGAAATTAATAATTTCTTGGAATATTTTGAAATTTCCTAATATATTTCAAATTAAAAGTATCTGAAAATGCCTTAAAAGTTCTAAAAATATCCTAAAATCTTAAAATCCCTTCACATTCTTTCAGCGTCCGTCCACTTTTAAAATACTTAATTAAAACAATACATATAATCAATAATTTGAACACCATTTAGAACCACCGGTCACACCATTTGGAGCGACTAGCCATACCATTTGGAGTGACTAGTCGCACCATTTGGAGTGACCAGTCACTCCAGTTGCAGCGAGTAGACACATCATTTGGAGCAACCAGCCACACTATTTGGAGCGACCAGTCACACCATTTGGAGCGACCACCCATTCCAAGTTGAACAGTGATTCTCCACTCCAACTAAATGTCACGCTTCACTCGAAAGTGATTAGCTCAATTCTGGCTTGAAGGCGGAGTGATAATTCACACCATTGCAGTGGGATTTGACTCCAGAAATTTAGAAAATATAGCTCTAATATGTTGTTAAATGCAATATCCATGATTTTGATTTGAAGAAATATTTCTGTGGAATATTAACATTTCTTTGTCTCAAATAAATAATTTTTTTCAATTCAATTTGCAGATATTTATTGGCTACAAACAGATATTTATTTGCAAATAATCGGGACTTTCACTTACTTCAGGCAAATAAAATTCACTTGGTACAATTAACCTTTTTTCAGTGTAAAAAGAGAGGTCTATTTTCAACAATTTACTGAGATTTAATGTTTTAATTTTAATAACGGACACAAGTGGAATGTATATTGTGAGCATGATAATTATTTAGAAAATTGTCCCACTTTTCGTCTAGGAAAAACGTTAACTCTTGAATTTGCTTGTGAAAATATCACTGAAATTAGAGTGTGCACCAGGAAAATTAGAGTGTAGACTCTAATGGCGTTAGAGTTTATTTGGAGAATTCACGCATGGAACAAAAATGAATTTTTTAATTATTTAACATTCTCATATTGGGAATGGTTAAACTGCGATGCGCCACCTGGTGACAGGAATCCGAACTAGATAGAATAGGTACGATTTTAAAGGTGCATTTTAATTTGTGCATAGAATTGTTTTAACGATTTTTGTTTGTTTCCAGTTTAAAGAATATATTGGATACTAAAAATTGCAACTTTTTTTGATTTTATTATTAATTGGTCTTTATCAAAAACAAAAGGGTTTTAGATCGAATTTATATATTTTACTGTAAAAAACGACGGTTTTTTACAGAAATATTTTTAATGTGCAGAATTCCTCAGAATAAAACATGAATGAAATATTTACTATTTAAAAATCTGATCCAAAAGTTAGGTTAGAATTCGTATTTTTTAAAGAAAAGAAATTTGTCAGTTGGTAATATATGGAACTGCGATTTTATTAGTTGGGACAACCATTTATTTACTTGCTGATACTAACTGAATAGTCACTGCAACTAATAAAATTGGTGCACCCGCTAATTAAATAGCAGTAAACAACTATTAAAAATAGCAATACCATATCTTACTAACTAAATAGTTCAGTTTACAATGCATTGAAACTTACATGAAATAGTGAAATAATTTTATTTATTTTATCTTTTTAATTTGGACAAAAATGAGTTCACAAAACAATCGTTAAAAACAATTTTATGCAAAAGTTAAAAACCTACTCTTTCTAGTTCCAGTTTTCGACTCCAGGTGGTGAAATGGTCGACCCCCATTCCCAATAACTCAAGAAATGGAGAACAGAAAATCCTTTTTAGTTAATTTTTCTAGATTCATGTTGAGAATATTTCCGATTGTAGTAAAACTGGGTATTATTATAAGATACTTACATAAAGAATTACTATATTTATTTTATAAAACCCACTTAATTTTCAAGAGAAATCATTATTTTCCTTCCAAATAAAACCCAATAAAAATATAACTGCTTTTTGTTGAAAGTTCATTCATTTTGGTTTAAAAATTTAATTATTTTGTTGTAAATTCAACTATTTTGTTCAAAAGTAATCCTTTTTAGTTAAAAATTCGTCTTCTTGGGTTAAAAATGAAATTTTCCTATTGAAAATTTCTATTTCAAGGTTGCAAAATTAACAGTTTTGTGAAAAGTTTATTTTTTCGACTTCGAAATTGTACTATGTGATTGAAATTTTTTACTTTCTTGACTCAAAAATCTTTATTGGTTTAAAAATGAAACTCTTTTCTTAAAAATGCAACTATTTGATTGGGAATGAATCTGTCTTAATTGAGAATTCAAACCCTTTATTAAAATTTCGGATTTTTCTTGTTGAATTCCACTGTTTTTGATATAAAAGTCAAATATTTTTTGTTTGAAATATCATCTAATATATTTTTTGGAAAAGAATTTACATTGTTGACGTTAAAATTTAAAAATTTCGTTCAAGATTCATCTCTTCAGTGGATAATCCAACTATTTTGCTAAAAATTCAATTTTCTTTAATGAAAAATTTTTTGACTGAAAATGTAACTATATAAATGTTGAAAATTTATTTATTGTGTAGAACATTTTTTTTAGTTGAAAATGCAAGTTTTCTTAGTTGAAAATTCATACATTCATTCATGTTTAGAAGTTCAAGTTTTTTTGTTAAAAATTACTTTTTTTTGGTTAGAGATTCATAATTTCTTTTTAAGGAAAATATTCAACAAAGTAGATAAATTTTCTACCAACAAAAATCATTCAGTCAGGACAAAAAAAATCCAACCATATTGTTGAATTTTCAACTTATGCAGTTTCGATTTTGTTTTGACTTTTTAAAGAAAAATCTTTAAAAAAATGTACTATTTTAATTTAAATCACGCATTGGTAGACAATTTTAAAGTCGAAAACGAATCGAATAATTTCAAATTCGACTCTTAAAAAAATCTAAATTGTTGAATCTTCAAGCCAAAAGAAGGATGTTCTCTACTAAAATTTAATTTTCAAACCAAAATATCACTTTTTCGCAAACAAACAAAAAAGTATCCAAGAAACTGATGCATTTTGCCCAACAAACATGAAATTTAAAAGCAAGAAAATTAATTTTTTACTAAAAAAGTAGAAGGTTCAACTAAAAAAGATCAATCTTTAAATGAATGGAGAAGTTAAACTTTCAGCTAAAAATTAATTTTAAAAAAAACGCTTTTCGATTAAACAGTTAAATTTTCAACCAATAGGTCTTTAAAAAAAATGTTAAGAATAATTTTTAACCAAAAAGTTGCATTTTCATTTAAAAAATGATGTTTCTGCTAAAGCAGATAAATTTTTAAATAAAAAGATAGATTTTCAAAAAATAATTTATTTTTCTGTTTAAAAATATTTAGCTTACTTTTCACGATCAAAATATGAAATTCTAAACAAGAAATAAGTTTTTACGAAAACAGTTGAATTTTTACATTTAAAATGACGATTTTTTTCCACAAAAAAGGATAAATCGTTAACAAAATAGTTGAATTTTATACCAAATAATTGCATTATTATCCGAAAAAAGTTGACATTTGCACTAAAACAGATCAATTTTGAATAAAAAATGACAATTATGTATATTTTTTTAAGTTGAACTTTCATCCAGACAAGACTTCAGTTTATTTTTTAACTCCAAAATGTGAATTCTGAACAATAAGTAAATTTTTTACGAAATAGTTTAATTTTAACCAAAAAGTTGCATTTTTATCCAAGAAAGATAAAATTTCTCTTAAAACAAAGAATTAAAAAAATTTTTTTTAAATGTTTAAATAGTTGAATTTTCACCCAGAAAAGATTTCGGTTCTCTTTTCAACACCAAAATAATAAATTTAAACAAAAAGTATATTTTCTATGCAATAGTTAAATTTTCAACAAAACAGCAGAATTTTCAACCAAAAAGTATGACTTTTTAACAAAAGTGTTTAACTTGCAACCAAATAGTTGCATTTTTATCCGAGAAAGATGCCATTTCTGTTAATGCAGGTGAATTTTAAAATCAAAAAGATAAACTTAAAAAAAATGTTTAATTTGCAACCGAACAGGTGCATTTTTATTCAAGAAGAATAAAATTTGTTCAAAAATAGATGAATTTAAAGAAAAAACCTAAAAAACATATTTAAATTTTTGTCTAAAGAATATCTGCTAAGTAGACGAATTTTTAATAAAAAAATACTACTTCTAGCAATATTGTAAAATTTTCCACCAAACAGTTGCATTTTTGTCAAAGAAAAATGAAAATTCTACTAAAACAGGTGAACTTTTAAATAACAAAGAAAAGTTTTAAAGAAAAAAAAAGAGTTGAATTTTCAAACAAATTTTCTTGGAAATAGTTGAATTTTCAAAGCAAAGTCAAATTTTCAGAAAAAATATTTGCTACCCAAAAAGAAGAATTTGTAGGGTAACTGCATCTAAGGTAAACCACGGTGAGTTTAGGGCCTCTAGCCTCTAGCCTCTAGCCTCTAGCCTCTAGCAGAGACCGTCGCAAAAATCTTCAAATCGCCACGGTGAGAGTTTTAGGCCCCAACGGAGACCGTCGCAAAAATCTTCGAATCGCCGCGGTGAGTTTTAGGCCCCAACGGAGACCGTCGTAAAAATCTTCGAATCGCCACGGTGAGCTTTAAGCGCCAAAGGAGACCGTCGCAAAAATCTTCTCATCGCCGCGGTGAGTTTTAGGCCCCAACGGAGACCATCGCAATAATCTTCGAATCGCCACGGTGGGAGTTTTAGTCCCCAACGGAGACCGTCGGAAAAATCTTCGAATCGCCGCGGATAGTTTTAGACCCGAACGGAGACCGTCGCGAAAATCTTCTCATCGCCGCGGTGAGTTGTAGGCCCCGACGGAGACCATCGCAAAAATCTTCGAATCGCCACGGTGGGAGTTTTAGTCCCCAACGGAGACCGTCGGAAAAATCTTCGAATCGCCGCGGAGAGTTTTAGACCCCAACGGAGACCGTCGCAAAAATCTTCGAATCGCTACGGTGAGCTTTCGGCGCCAATGGAGACCGTCGCAAAAATCTTCGAATTGCCACGGTGAGAGTTTTAGGCCTCAACTGAGACCGTCGCAAAAATCTTCGAATCGCCACGGTGAGAGTTTTAGGCCCCAACTGAGACCGTCGCAAAAATCTTCGAATCGCCACGGTGAGAGTTTTAGGCCCCAACGGAGACCGTCGCAAAAATCTTCGAATAGCTACGGTGAGCTTCAGGCGCCAATGGAGACCGTCGCAAAAATCTTCGAATCGCCACGGTGAGTTAACCTCAGACGCAGTTCCTCTACTGACCGTAACCCCAATTTGCCCATTACCTGCAACGTTATTTACTTCCAGTTTTTTTTCTGTGGTGGGGGAGACTAGCCAAGCCCTTTTGATTTCAAGCATTACGTATCAGGAACGAAGTGTACTCCAACTTCCAACTCGTATAGAACGAGACCCGAACCTTCGATCTTGTCTTTTCCTTTCTCTCTCGCGCGCTCTCTCTCTCTCTCTCTCTCTCTTCTTATTCCACTCTCATCCTCTTTTCCACTCATCCTCTCTTCACGTGCCATCACCCTTTTTATCCTTCCCTCATGAACAACTCGTAGCAGACTAGAACGATATCAACCCTTCGCACCCAAGCCACAAGACAGGTCGTTTGCGAAGGAACACACACATATGAAAGTACAGACAAGCACATTGAACACAGCCAACATGAAGAGGAGAGCATATGAATCTGAGAAATCGTCGTTCAGATTATTATATGAATTTTTAAAATGGGCTTGAATCTAGATGACAGGATTTACGCCTGGTTATCTGTCCGGGAAACCGAGAAATTACTGGGAATCTGATTCAGTGATTTATCATTCCCATATATTGTTCAATCACGCAAGGAACAATTAAAAATATTTTTATTGTCAAGATCTTTTTGTAATGGAGTCGCCACTAACACTTCTTTACACACGAATAGGTCCCCGAGATTACTCTTTTTCAAAAGGTAAAAAAAAACCCCTGATTACGAATATCTTAGGTGGGTTTTCGAAATCTGGGTCAATTTTTGTTTCAACCATTTTTTTAAACAATTTCATTATTTATTCACAGGAAATGTATCAAATATAAAATTCTCTCCTGAAATTGTCGAAAATTACTATTTTTAAAAGGAACTCGTTTAGACTCAAACAATCATACAGATCAACCAGTTTGCATTGCTTTAAATTATTCCGACGGCCTTATAAACAATGTATTTTTTTATAAACATACGCTCCCGTAAAAGCCACAATTTTCCAGTTATTAGTGACTACCTTTTTTATATTCTTAATTTTACCGTAAAGATATAACTATCTTAGTTAGCATTTCCCATATCTGCGTCTTATTGTTTATAACTATTGTTATTAACAAAAACACTCAATTTAAAAAATCGATTTTTTCTTAATTTTATTATTAATCCATGGCACAAAATAAAACATTTCTTTCAGGTGGTGTTTTCTCGTGCGATGAGCTATTATTTCTTCACAATATTATAAACAATGTATTTTTTTATAAATATATGCTCCATTAAAAGCTACAATTTTCAAGTTATTAGCGATTAACTTTTATATAGCGTTAATATTGCCATGAAGAATATGATTATCTTGGGTAGGATATTCCATACATGCGCTTTATTGTTTATAAATATTGTTATTAAAAAAACGCTTATTAGAAAAATCGATTTTTCCTCAATTTTATTAATCTATGGCGCAAAATAAATGATAACTTGAACATTTTGGCTTTTAGGGGAGTGCATATTTATAAAAAATACATTGTTTATAAGGCCGTGAATGAATAATGGCTCATTGTACGAGAAAAAAGTTACTTTAGAGAAAACTTTTCTTTTGTACAAAAAAAATCCTGGCATACTTCACGGATTAAAAAAATGTGGAGGATTTTCTAAATATTGTAGGAAAAATTCTTTTTAAGTTTTACATTGATTTTTAATTTTCCCGAAACTTTAAAACATCTCCTCAAATTATTCAAATTTTGTCTACAAATAATAAGCATTTCACTTATTACTTCGCGAATTCGCTTCCCAAATAAACATTTTTTAAATAGAACAGTAATAATGGTAAAGTTAACAGTTTAAAAGCTTTTCGAAACTTTAACAGTTGAAAGCTTTCTAAGTCAAACAATTAAAATTAAAATTGTTTACTTTTAAATATTTGGGTCAATTTACTCATATTTAATTAAAAGTCAAATATTGCTAATTATTAAATGATTATTCTGCTTCTTAATTACAAAGTTTCAAATCAAATGGGTTAAAAAGTGAATAATTTAGACTGAAACAATATTTTTAATTTAATAAAAGCCTTTAATTACGAATATATTATTATTAACTTATTATTAAGTTATTTTTAAGTTAACAATAGTTTGTAAAAATTCCATCGCACCTTTATATTTTTTTAATGACTAAAACTTTCGAATTGAAACAGTTAACAATATGGAAATTGTTAAACTTTAAACGAATTTAGAATCGTTTTGTCAAATATTGTTCAGATTTTAATACTTGGAGTACAGATTCATTTTAAAAAAATTACATGCCTCACAAATATAAGGACCAAAAGCTACTTTTTGTCAAGTTTATAGGATACTTTTTCGAGTTCAAAGGGTAAAAAATTTAAGATAAATTCAAAAGATTTCAGAGCAATTCAAGTTACATATAAAAGAATTCAAATGAATTGGAAAAATGTTTAAAAAAAAAATCCATTGATTTCCGTAAAACTAGAATGAAGTTAGAGGAATTTAAGATAAAAGAGAAGAATTCGATGGAATTCATAAAAATTCAAGGTGAAAAAAATCAAATGAATTTAAAACAATTTAACTATTTGAAAAAACTTAATTAAATTATTTAAATTCAGTAGTTTTGAAACACTAAATTAAGAAGAATTGAGTGAATTTATAAGGATTTAGGTAAATTAAAAAATTTAAGATAATTCCAAAGAATTTAAAAGAATTCATGGTAAGTTGCAAAAAAAATGCAAATATCTTCAAATCTTTGAAATCCTACTAATTTCTATGACAAGATGTGAGTTGGAAAATATGGAAAAATTTATTGAATTGTGCAGAATTGAGTGAATTTAGAAGAACTCAAAAGAATTTAAAAGGATTTAGAATAAATTAATAAGAACTCAGGGCGAATTCCAAATGGAGTGAAAAAAAATATTTTAAAATCTCTTCAAATCTTCGAAACCCTACGAAATCCAGAGTCTGTGAAACATTTTTTAAAATCCATTAAAATATTAAAAGTTATTAAAATTATTAAAACCCTTGGAAATCTCTTGAAATTGTTTTCAAAAATTATATTGCCTAAAATATTTCGAATTCTTTGATATCTTTTGAAATGTCTTCGAACTTTTTAAAGCCTTTGAAAACGCCTGATAATCTTTTAAAATAACCTCACGTATTTCAAATCCTTTAAATTCCCCTAAGTTACTGAAATCAATTAAAAATTTCTTTGTGATATTTTGAAATAAAATAAATTATTTCAAAATCCTTAGATAATTTTTTTCTCTTGATAATGCCAAGAAATTAAAAAAAAAAAAATACGTTAAAACATTTCAAATCCTTTTATCATTTTATCAATTGATCCTCAGGATGAATTGAGGATGAATTCAAAATCTTTTCAAAATCCGTAAAACTCGTCAAAACACCTAACTAATAATAAATAAAACACATTGAGAATTTTAAGATCCCCTAAAATCATTGAAATCCTTGGAAGCCTTATAAAATAACGTGAAATCTTTTTAAAAATTTTAAAACCTCATATGTCCTGTAAAATCGTTCCATATCTTCAGAAACTCTAGAAAATGCTTTATCCTAAAAAATTTAAAAGCTTTTAAATCACTTCAAATTAATGAAATTAATAAAAAAATCCTTACAATCGTTCAAAAGTCCTTCAAATTATTGAAATTTATAAAAAAATTTCTCGGAATCTTTGCAAATAGCCTGAAATATTTCAAAGATTTCAAGATAATTTAAAAATATGTATACAACTGAAATGAATAGTGCTTAACACCCAAATGAATTTATTAAATGAAAAATGACTAATATGATTTTTTCATTTGAAAATGTGAGTAATAGTGAAGTTGTGCCAGCCCTTAATATTTTTTACATTTACTTCTTATAGAAATTCTCTAATTTTTGCTTTTTTCAAAGTGCGTCACTCAAATAGGGTACCAATAGGGGCCAAATCTTAAAATTACGGGACTTTAGGGACCTGAACTGAATATAGGCTACAATAGGGTATATAGGGACCACTCTATGAGACCTGAAATTATTTATTTATTTTTATTTACAGTTGGTCAAATAATACTGTTTTTATCGAACATTTTCAACTTCAAACGCTTTTAATTTTTAATTGTTTAAGTCTTCAAGACTGCCCTTTAAAATTCTTTTAAATTTAAAAGTATACGCTTAAAAATAGAAATCTAAAATGAAAAATTTTAAAGACAAATATTTTTGAATTGCGCATTTTAAACTGAATGGTATCATAATTACAGTAATTACAGTTTATCAAAAAAATGTTATAGTTGATATTTCCACAACGAAATTTTAATTAAAAACAAAAAACAGTTTGTTGAATTTTCAAGCCAAAAATCCTAATTCTTTATAAAATAATTTAATTTTGAAAACGAGAACCTAAAGTAACAACAAAAAAGTTTATTTACAATTAATCAGTTGACTTTTTTAACAAAATATTTGAATTTAAAGTTAAAAAAAATTCTTTCTTCAACAAAAAGAACTGTTAATTTTATTTTTTAACCAAAGAACGAACTTACAACTAAGATTATGAGTCTTTAACGAAAAAAAATGAAATTTGCAAAAATTCGCTCAACTTTCAACTAAGTAGTGGAATTTTTAATAAATCATTTTTTTGGTTCAAAATTCTACTTCTTGGTTAAAAATTCTACTATTTAGTTAAAGATTTAATTATTATGTTGAAAATTAAAGTCTTTTGTTAAAAAGTAATTGTTTTTAATCGAATATTTACATTTTTTGTTTGAAAATTAATTCTTTTTATTCAAAAAGTCTATTATTATATTTTTGTTTAAGAAATAATCTCTTTGAATTAAAAAACATACTTTTTGTGAAAATTCAACGACTGTTTTGAAAAATTCATCGTTTTTGGTCTAAAATTTATAGTTTTGTAGAAAATTAATATTTTTAGGTTGAAAATTTATCTTTTAGTGGAAAAATCCTTTTTTTTAGTTGTTACAAATTCACCTTTTATGTTCACCTTTCTTGTCTAAAATTAATCTTTTGGTTCCAAAAATCTATTATTTGGTTCAAAATTTATATTTTTTGAGTCAAAGTTAGTTCTTTTGATCAAAATCAAAACAAAAAATCTGCCCGCCTCGCGGGGACATTGTCGACGCGCGCTACGCGCGCGGCTCGCTGCGCTCGCAAGTTTGAGCGCGACTTGGCGCGCGACTGTTGGTTGTCGCGCTTCGCGCTCGATAATATATTTACCTCGTGCTACGCGCTCGACTTTTTTGCACATACTATTTAAAACTAAAAATAAAAGTATGGACAACAGTAATTTAATGATTGTGAATTCTCTTTTGTTAAAGCTCCTTCGGCTTTAACGAACACATTCTCATCACGTATCTCGTGCTTCTCACTCGAGTTTATCCCTGAAATTTTATATCATTCACATAAATGTATATTGTTATAATTCGTAACTTGCATTGGTATCAATTTCAAACTCATTTTTGAATTTATTGAGTTATGATTGTACCAAATGTAAAACTAATTTATTTTGAAAGTGGTTAGTTTAAATAAGTTTGTTTTGAAAATGTTATATTAACATTTTTTTTAACTAATTGAAAATTGTACATTTCAGTATTTTTTTTGAATATTATATTTATTTTATAAGATATTATCATAACACTATTCAGCTTTTACGTTTTTAATTTTTTAAAGAATGGTTGCGTATCAAATTCCTTGATTCAGAAAGTGCGAATTAAAAACTTTGAATCATAATGTTTGTTTATTTTTCATGTTTTAAATTTAAAAATATAAATGACAAAAAAGCCTTTTTGGAGACTAAAAAAACTGGTAAATTTTGATATGCTAAAAGTTAAAAAAAAACGGCCTGTCACATGAAAAAAATAGGTGAAGGGAATTTTGTAGCTACGTTTTAAAACATACGCCCTTATGAATATTTTAATTTGTCTTGTGCCGTTTCTCCAAACAGTCAATTTCATTATTTATAATGTTATTTTTTATGATTAAAACGAAAACGACGCATTTTATCAGGAAATTATTTCAAAATTTTTTTTAGATTTTTTGGGTTAAACAACCTTTCTCTTATATCTTGTGTCATTTTACCAAAAATGTAATTTTTTATTTTTAATTTTGTTATTCACGATTAAAATAGAAACTACTAATCATATGAAAAAAAAACATTATTAAAATTTTTTGTTCTCTACTTTCGGTAAAAAATGTTATCTATTTATTTTTCCTTAGCATGTGTCATGTGTCATGTGTCGAAAAATTTAGGTTTTATATTTTCACTGTTTTTTTTTATAAATAAAACAAAAACTACGTGTCCTATAAAAAAGTGATTTATAACAAATTTTTAGATATTTTTTGGGTGCATAATGTTTTTCATGATTAGAGCCAAAACTATACTACCTATCAAAAAGTGGTTAATAACAAATTTGGAGATCTTTTTCAAATGCACAATTTTTGTCTCTTCATCTTTTACCATATTTTGCATAGTTTGGCAAAAAATGTAATTTTTGGACTTTTCATAATTTTGTATGCTGTCAAAATATGAAATTTTTATTTTTCAGAAAAATTAAAAAATTGTTATAATAATCTTCTAGGGTATTCAAAAAGCAACATTTTTCTACTCTTGACTTGTTTCCATATCGTGCGTTATTTGGCCTAAAATGTTCATTTTCGTGTGTTTTTGGAATTTTGTAAATGCTATAACTCTGGTAATTTTTGATATTATGAAAAAAGTCATTAGAATAAATTGTTCGAATTTTTGAATACTATGAATAACCGTACAGAGAATTTTTTAATTTTGGAAAAAGTGGTCTCAAAAATATTCAAAATGTGCCCACTTTTTGAATTTTCATCCAAAATGGCTGGATAACGAACTTGACCTTTAGTTTAGGACACTAAACGAGTGTACCAAAGGCCAATCTAATAGATTAATTTTTTCAAAACTTATCGTGTTCACAGACAGACATACATACAGTCATACAGACATACAGACACATTCGTAAAAACCTGTTCGAAAATTAATCTATTTACTAAAAAAAATCACCTTTTGGCTAGAAATTCATCTCTTGGTTATAAATTCTACTATTTAGTTGAAAATTGAACTATTTTCTTAAAAAGTAATTTTTTTTTAATCAAAATTTCAACTGATTTATTGAACACTTGTATTTTTATATAGAAAGTCGATCCTTTCGGTCTAAAAATCCTCATTTGTTAGAAAAGTGATATTATTAGTTGAAAATTCGTCTTCCTCGCTTTAAAATTAAGCTGGCTTGAAAAATGTTCGTATTTTCAAATTAAAAATTAAAAATTAAGTTTAAAAATGCAACTCTTCCTGGTTGAAGTTTAATCTCCTCCGTTTTTTCAATTGAAAAAAAAGTGACAAAAGATGAGAAACCCCAAAATAGGAGAAAAAGATGACAGAAGGTGACAGAAGGTGACAGAAGGTGACAGAAGGTGACAGAAGGTGACAAAAGGTGACAAAAGGTGACAAAAGGTGACAAAAGGTGACAAAAGGTGACAAAAGGTGACAAAAGGTGACAAAAGGTGACAAAAGGTGACAAAAGGTGGATAGATGACACTCTATGATGACTGTAATTGAAAAAGATATCAATTCAACTAATTATTTTAGAAACTGTTGAAATCGAACTTGGACAGTGAATTTCCCAAAATATTCATAACTTATACCTGGCTTTAAAAAATAAATCTCCACTCACATATCCAAATATAAATTTACAAGTGAAACACAATTCACTCACAATTCTTCAAAGGTTCAGCCACGTCCATACAGAGAAACCGTTGTACTCATAAGAAAAAAGTCTGCGGTACTTTGCATTCTACGAATGATGAAGAACAAACAGGGAAGTAGTTGAAGAATATGGAAATATAGTTATAGAAGATGAAATTCCAGGCAGATAAAATGGAAAAGAGTGAAAATAAAAATAAAAAGCTAAACAAAAGACTAAAAAGGATGAAAAGGATAGAGTAGAGTAGAGAAAAACAAGTTTCTCTTTGTGGTTTTTTGCCGATTCAGTCTTCAGTTGTTCACGTCTTCCTCGTCGTCTCTGAGACGTTTAAATACATTACGAACAAGTTTCGATTGCGTATACTCTATTGCTATTCTCCATTCGATTCTGTATGCACTGATGTACTGAGAGACTCGAAGAAACCGCGACAGTCGTGATTATTTTACGAGACTCCATTCACATCCTCATAAAAATGACGATGGGACCGAACCGCCCCTTGAGAATTTACACTCACGTGCACGTGTAACCGCATTTTCTTTCAGGAAGACAACTTTACAGTTGGTTTTATTTTCAGAAATAACTGAGATTTTTTTACTTGCATTTGGTTATTAAACTATTCTTTGTAGTTTTCCTTCAAAGATAATGAAAAAATTTTTTGAAGAACTTACAATAAAAAAATGTCTGTTTAAATTAACAAGAATTCTGATTAAATATGCCCTTACTATTTTTTCTGGTTAAATTAACCAGAAATTCTAATTAAAACAATAAGAATTCTGATTAATTTAAGTAGAAAAAAAATAGTAAGGGGATATTTAACCAGAATTCTGATTAAATATTTCCTTACTATTTTTTCTGGATAGAGCAACCAGAATTAGGGTTAAATTAACCAGAAATCCTGATTAAAACAATGAGAATTCTGATTACTTTAACCAGAAAAAATGGTAAGGGGATATTTAACCAGAAATCTGATTAAATATGCCCTTACTATTTTTTCTAGCTATGGCAACTAGAATTCTGGTTGAATTCATTAGAAATCTTGATTAAAAAGAATCAGAAATCCGATTAATTTAACTAGAAAAAAAATGGTAAGGGGACATCAGAATTCTGGTTAAATATGCCCTAACTATTTTTTCTGTTTAGAGTTACCAGAATTCTGGTTAATTTAACCAGAAATTCTGATTAAAACAATGAGAATTTTGATTACTTTAACTAGAAAAAAATAGTAAGGGGATATTTAACGAAATTTCTGGTTAAATATTCCCTCACTATTTTTTCTGGCTAGAGCAACCGGAATTCGGGTTAAATTAATCAGAAATCCTGATTAAAAATAATCAGATATCTGATTACTTTAACCAGAGAAAATAGTAAGGGAATATCAGAATTCTGGTTAAATATGCCCTTACTATTTTTCTGTCTAAAGCAACCAGAATTTTGAGTAAATTAACCAGAAATCATGAATAAAAACAACGAGAATTCTGATTACTTTAACCAGAAAAAATGGTAAGGGGGTATTTAACCGGAATTCTGGTTAAATATGCCCTCAGTATTTTTTCTGGATAGAGCAACCAGAATTCTGGGTAAATTAACCAGAAATGCTAATTAAAACAATCAGAATTGTGATTACTTTAACTAGAAAAAAAAGTAAGAGGATATCAGAATTCTGGTTAAATATGCCCTTAATATTTTTCCTGGATATAGCAAATTCAAATTTTTGTTGAACATTCAATCATTCTTTTGAAACATCGTCTTTTTTATTTAAAATTAATTTTCTGGCAGAAAGCTCTTTTTTTAATTCGTCTGTGAAGTTGGTTCAAAATTAAACTGCTTAAATAAAATTTAATTCGTTTGGTTAATGAATCCTGTTTTTAGTTTAAAAATCATCTTTTGAGGTAAAAATTAAACTATTTTGTTGAAAAATTATATTTTTCCTGTAAAATTAATCTTTTTGTGCGAAAAATTCTTTCTTTTTATTAAAAATTCAATTACTTCACTGAAAGTTGAAACTTGGTATTAAAAATTAATCGCCTTAATGGAAAATTGAACTATTTGGTTGAAAATTCTTTTTATTTTTTTGATTAAAAAAGAACATTTATTTTTAAATGAAAATTTAACTTTTTGGTTGTTTGGTTAACAATTAATTCTTTTGGTTAATTATTCTCCTTAATAATTGAAAATTCATCTCTTAAAATGAAAATTTAAATATTTTGTTGAAAATTCAATTTTTAGGTCAGTTTTTAATCCGTCTTAGTTCAAAATTCAACTTTTTAATTTTTGTTTGAAAATTAAACTTCTTGGTAGAAAAATTAACTTTTTTGTTTAAAACTAGTTGTTTTTTTTTCCGAAAATTAATCCCTATTTTGTTCCGAAAGAAGAACCGAGACTGAGATTGATTTGATGCAGTCCGTTTTACCGATGATTTGCAAGGGCCGTAACTTTTGGACGATCTGGTACTTTACACTAATTAGTAGGTACCGGAAGTGGAACGACTGAGGACTGAGGAGAGTGCATGCGAGGGCGTTAATACTAGCGTTCACTTTGCGAACAATCCATTACTGCCATCAGGTACGAGTAGTACCCATATGTAACACAGGGCAGAGCTAGGTGGAGGGTCAGAAAGGAGGCCTAGAGCTGTCTATTTACAGCCAATTACCGAGTTATCGAATATCTCCCTACCTAATGCACTCTCCCATAGAGCTAGCCTATTTACATCCCACACTCTGTCAAATTCATCTAATCTATTGCAATTCTACAGTCGAATTGCAACTCGCATACCAAAAAATATTAATCCTAATCCACTTCAATGGTCACTCCACATGGAGTGACTGGTCACTCCACATGGTGTGACTGGTCGCTCCAGATGGTGCGGCTGATCGCTCCAAATGGTATGACTGGTCACTCCACATTGTATGACTGTTCGCTCCAAATTCTGTGACTGGTCGCTCTAAATGGTGTGACTGGTGGCTCCAAATTGTGTGTATTGTATTGATTGAACGTATTGTATTAATTTAATTAAATATTTTAAAAGTGAATAAGCGCTAAAAGAATATAAAAACGTTTGAAATAAAAAAGCAGAAGGTTCAATATCCTTTATAAAGAAGAATGGCCAATATTGCCGACCTGATGAAACTATACAACTGCATTTTTGATTAACAAATGAGTTTTTTCATTTCGTTCGATATTTTATGAAGAAAGGATTAACAGTACTAACATTTATTAAAAATTGAGTAGATAAGTGAGAGGCTTTCTAATAAAAGATTCCTGTTAGCACTGTGCTTAAATTACATAACAGCTCGGGGGGGGGGGGGGGGGGGGGGGGGTCGAGACGTTTTGTTACGATTTGTTACCGTAGGAGCGAGGGGCCCTTAACTTATGTATGTGATTATTGCAAATTCGCAAAAGTCAACTGAAATCTTTTTTCGATCAAAACTATTTTCTTTTAAATTTCTCTTTCTGATTTAAAAATTCATCTTTTTTAGTAGAAATGTCGTATCTTTTTTGGTTGAAAATGAAACTGGTTTGTTTAAAATTAAACTATTTCCTAGAAAATTTACTTTTTATTTCAAGTTCCTATTTTTCCTAGAAAAGCTCAAGTGGTTCGGGTCCGTGCTAAGTTTCTAGAATATTCTCGAAGGTCGATGACGTCAAAAAATGATATTGAACAATTGCGAGTAACGAATTTTGCGTGAACAACTTCAAGGTTATCTATTATCTCAAGTAGTATAGATATCAAAAACTAAAATATTATTTATTTCTTGTTGAAAATTCATATTTTTTGTTGAAAATTAAACTACGTTGGTAGAAAATTCTTTTATTTTGTTCTTGTTCGTCTTTTTTAGTTCAATACAACTGATTGAAATTTTTTTTTTTTTTAAATAATTAGGTCAACTAAAAAATTACCTATTCCCTTTTGTGGTTGAAAATTTTTCTATTTTAGTTGGAAATTAAACTATTTGGATGAAAGCTTATCTTTTTTGATTGAAAATGACCTTTTTTGTTCAAAATTTGGCTTGGATGTTAAGAAGTCAACTTTCTTTCTAGAAAATTAGACTTTTTAACTTAAAAAATTTACTATTTTGTTGAAAACTCCTACTTTTCATCCAATTCTTAAAGTTTCAAATGTCAAATACTAATTTTCTACAAAAAACCGGAATTTTTAACCTAAAAATATGAATTTTCAAAACGGAAATTCTCAACCAAAAAATTTCGTTTTTTAACCAAAAGATGAAATTTAAAAAAATCTTCTTTTTTAAAAAATCATGTATTTGTGTGAGGATTCAACTACTTTGTTGAAATCATAATAAATCATAATACATCATAATAGTTGAAATAATAATTTCGTTTCATTGAACTCGTGGATTACATATTTTTTGGAATTGTTAATAACCAATTTTGTAAACTAAAAATTTAACTATTCCACTTTTGGTAGATAAATTATATTTTTTTTAGTTAAAAATTCAGCTATTTGGTTGAAAATTCGTGTATTTTGTTGAAAATTCATCTCTTGGTAAAATAATTAATTTTCTTGGTTGAGAATTTTGGTGATGAAAAAATATAATTTTAGGTATTTTATTTATTTTATTTTTTTGATAATTCATTTTTTTTAAATTAAAAATTCGATTTGGTAGAAAATTAATTTTGTATGTTGCAAATTCATAATTTCGGTTGAGAATTCAACCATTTTGTTAAAAATCAGTCTTTGTAGTGAAATCAAAGTAGTTGATATTTCGTTTTTTTTTTAAATTGGGTTTTTAAACTCAAAACTTAACAATTCCATTTTTGGTAGGAATTTTATGTTCTTTAGTTGTAAATTAAATGGTTAAGAATGAAAACTATAATTATTTTGTCCAAAAAATATTTTTTTCTTTGAATTCAGAACGATTCCATTTTCGTTTGAAAATTGATCTATTTTATTTAAAAGTTCAACTATTGGATTGAAAATTGATATATTTTGTTGAAAATTCATCCTTTCTGGTAGAAAATTCAGTTACTTAGTACTCAACTTACGCTCCAGGTCCCATAGAAGCTGGTTCGGTTTTGTTATTTGAAATGTTTCGGAAGGGCCGCAGAGCGTGAGTACTCAATCGATTATATTGCGCAATATTACGCATTCCAATTAGAAACTCTTCACGCCGCCCTGACTCTTTACGTTTCGAGGGTCAATAATTAAAATGCTTTGTTGTATATTGTTGAAGCTGGAAATGGACAATTAATTAGCGTATTTTCTCACTCATAATGCGGATAATTCTCAGGATTAATTACAGGATGGAATTTAGCAGATACGAGTTGTGTAGCATGTTTAATAGAAATTATTGCCCAGGACGATTACTTCGCACGTTGGGATTAGGGTTTATCCTGGGTATATAGGAAGGTCCTGGAAGTGAGGAGAGTAGGCTAATTACTAAACTATCGAAACCGGGTGCGTAGGGCAAATTCTCTCTCGCATAGACGGTACCGACCGCAACTATTGCTCGCTCGTACATCAAAATTAATATGCAATAGCATTTCCCCCAATCTGCGGGGCCCACACTACCCACATGCTGATAGGAATACGAGCTGCGAAATTAATGACCGACGGCCGAATAAATTGACCTTATGTCTAGAGCCCCCCCCCCACCCACCGACGAGAATGCAAATTATTTTCCACTAAAATGTCACTCCACTCGGTATGCAATGCGATTTATATTTTCAGGAACTAACACACGTACGGCCTTTATTAGCGAAGAGATACGGTTCAAATAAATCCTCAAGAAAGGTTATATATTTCAGGATCAAAGTCAAACGGCAGATATCAAATTGAAATTCAATAGCGTGATAGGTAGCACAACATTCATCAAATTTAATTTACTAAGCGGATACAAAATCTAGGACAGGGCGCAGTGCGCGAGTACTCTGTCGAGTATATTGCGCAATATTACGCATTTCCATTGGAAACGTGGCGCTTACTGTTTACGTTTCGAGGGTAGTGATTTAGTAACAAGGCCAGCTCGAGGCAATCTCTGAAACTGTTATTATATAGGACTTAAAGGGTATTTGCATTTTCTATCAAATAATTGATTTTTCAAGTAAAAACAAACGATTTTTTTTAGAAGACAGTTGAATTTTCAACCCGAAAAGTTGAATTTTTGATTTAAAAAGTTCCTTTTTGAAATTACAATCCAAACGGACGAATTTGAAACAAAATCATTCAAAATTTTAACAAAATTGTTGAATTTGTACCAAATAGCTGAATTGAAAATAATACGCGAAATTTCAACCAAAAATTTTAGTTTTTCAACTAAAAAATATCAATTAAAAACCAAAATGGAATAATGAAATTTTTAGTTTTAAAAGATACTTTTTAACAACAAAAAAAAAACGACTTAACAACCAATTGAACTTAACGAAAAAGACGAATTTGTAACAAAATATTTAAATCCTCAACCAAATAAATTAATTTTTAACAAAGAAGCTTTTTTTACATAAATAGATGAATTTTAAAAAAATAGATAATTTTTCAACTAAAACGTCGATTATTTAAAGAAAAGTGTTAAATTTTTAAACAAAAAATAACAATTTTGAACAAGAAATGCCGCTATTAATCAAGAAGAATTTTCAAAGAAATAGTTTAATTTTTACGTAAAACGATACATTTTCAAACAACAATGAAATAATTCAATTTAAGTTTTTTTTAATTTTCCACGCAAACAAAAAACAAAATTATGAGTTTTCAACAAGATTAAATTTTCATTTAAATGGGCGAATCCTCAAAAAAATACATAAATTTTTGACCTATAAAGAATTATTTTTAAACCAAAAATGGTATAGATACATTTTCAGATAAAAAATCATATTCCATAAAAAAACCCTGAATTTTCAATAAAATAGTTAAATTTTAAACCAAATAGTTTAAGTTTCTAGCAAAATGGTGTCATTTAAAAAATAATAATAATTTAAGGAAAAGTTGACTAATTAACAAAAGAGTACTAAAATTGTGATCTAAAAAAAAAGATACATTTAAACCAAAAAATTTTCAAAACAAAAATGATGAATTTTCAATAAACAAGATTAATTTTTCAATTTAAGAAATAGAGGTTTTTCAAACCGTCGAATCAAATTTTTCAAAGATTGGTAATTTTCTATAAAGAAAAATGAATTCCCAACGAGATAGTTTAATTTTCAGCTAAAAAAGATGAATTATCAATCAAAAATGGAATCATTTAAAATTTAAGTTCAAGAAACGAATTTTCAACAAAAAAATCGATATTTTAGCCAGTTAAATTTTACTTAAAAGGCTAAGTTTTAACAAAATAGTTGATTCCTCTCAATACTATCAATTTGCAACTAGCAAATTAAATTTTCTATCAATATAAACGAATATTCAAAGAAAAATAAAATAAAAAATTTTTATCAAATGTTTGATTTTTCAAATTCTAAAGAATAAATTTTAACCGAATATGGAATAATTAATTTTTCAGATGAAACAATTCCATTTTTCCCAAAAACAGAAAATTAATTTTCAACAGTGTAAATAAATCTTTCAAATAAATAATTCAATTGGTAATCAAATAGTTTAATTTTCCACCAAGATAATTTAATTATGAACTAAAAATATACAATTTCAACAACAAATTATTTTGCAACAAAAAGTAAATTTAAAACGAAATTTTAACTCGAACCAAATAGTTTAATTTGCTACAAAATTGATGAAGTTTTAAACCTACAACCGAATATTCTACAAAACAGTAGAATTTTCAAAAAGTAAATTTCTGACCAAATAGTTGAATTTTTAACTGAAAACATAAATCTTTAACAACAAAAATGCATTTCCTACAAAGGAGTTCAAAATTAAATCAAGAAGTTGATTTTGTAGCAAAAACCCAAAATTCTCAATAAAACATTTAATATTTCAAAAAAAAGAGTTTTTAATTGTTTGTGTTTTGGATATTTAATAATAAACATCCAGACTCGCACAAGCAAATTTCGCGTGCCAGCACTTACCACTAATTTAAAAAATAAACATTTAGGTGTAACCTCCCTCCAGTGGATATAATCATTATTTAAAAATACTCAAGTACGTAAAATAATTAATATAATTCAATTAAAAGTGAAGGAACCATGCACGCTGATAAATAAAAATAAAAATTAATTATTTTTCCTTCATTAATGCTCTTAATTAATGATTATCCATTGCATTTATACCATATCAACTATAGAGAGCTTTCCTCTACATTTAGGACTCGATATTTGTATTAGTTTTCCATAAAAAAACTCTTTAGTACGGCTAGGCGAAAATACATTTAATCAAAACCTACTTTTCTCGATAGTGATCTTCGCTGAATTGAGGAATTTCTGGAGAGGTGGGGGAGGGG